>NC_140591.1:174051122-174236122 GCF_964204655.1 Triturus cristatus | reverse complement strand
ATCAAGTGTTGATGCAACAGCTGGTTTTGACAGTTATTAAGGATTTGTTCTCTCATGATCAAATTATACAATCCTGTATAGTCCTTAACCTTACTACCCAATAACCAGCCTTCCAGAGCCTTAGTGGCACAATCTACAAAGTCAGTCCAGTCCTGAGTCTGTGTCTTCTGGGTATCCCTGAACAACAACCTGTATTGTTCAGTGGTTAGGCCAAACCCATCAATCAGAGCACTCTTCAGGACAGTGTAATTGTCTGCATCCTCATCACTAACTGTGAGAGCTTGTCTCTACCTTTCTCAGAGAAGGAGAGCCACAGGAGGCCGACATGCCAATGTCAGGCGGGCTTAGAAAGTGTTTAGAGGAGGTAAAGAGCTGGATGTCCTCATCATCCCTCAAACTAAATGGGGACAAAACTGAGCTGATGCTCCTGGGCCCCTCTGACCCCAATCTCTTCAACTCTTTGTGGCCCCCCTGTCTAGGCACTCCTCCAGCACCCAAGGATAACATCAAGAGCCTCTGGGTGTGGCTGGATAGATCCCTTTCATTTAACATCCAAGCTACAAAACTCTCGGCTACCTGCTTTGGCCTTCTTAGGATGTTAAAGAAAATTCTCCCCCTCTTACCCATGGAGGCTAAGCAGGTAGCCATCCAGGGTTTGATACAGTCCCGCCTAGACTTTAACAACGTTCTCTACCTTGGTGCTCCAGAATTCACCTTGCGTAGACTTCAGACTCTGCAGAACTGTGCGGCTCGCACACTGCTTAAGCTTCCACGCAGACAATCAGCTAAAGCGGGTCTGATCAGCCTACATTGGCTGCCAGTGCGTCAGAGAATCCTCTTCAAGGCCATGTGCATTGCCCACCAGGCCTTTTGGGACACAGGTCCTTTGATCACCCGTGACCTAGTCACCCACTATCAACCCAGCAGAAGTCTCCGCTCGAGCCAGGCCTTCATGGCTTCTGCCCCGAGAATAAAAAAGACTAGGTCTGGCGGCAGGACGTTCACCTTCAATGCCTCCAAGACCTGGAATACACTCCCCCTACATCTTAGAGCCAACCCTAACCTTTCTTCTTTCCGCAAACAGTTAAAGACATTCCTATTCAACCTCCCTCAGTAATTCCTTGTTAGCAACTCTGCCAGGCCATCTCTGTTGGTTCCTAGCGCTTGGACGCCTCCGGGCAGCAATCGCGCTCTATAAATCTACCTTTCATTTCATTTCATTTCATTTCACAAGATAGCTGCCCACTGACTTTGGGGTACCTGCTGTACTTTGCAAGCTCTCTCCAAAGCAGTTATCCATTTGTGGATGTCATCCCCACACTTGTAGGGAGGGACAATCTTGCTCAGGTTTCTATTATCATAGGTCCTGTCTCTATCCTTAGGGATATTGCTGCCACCAGTGGGTTCTAACCCACTTAACTTCTGCTCTCTAGCCAGAGTAAGCTTCTCCTTGGCAAGGGCAAGTTCTTCCCTCTCAATCCTTAGATTAGCTTCCCTCATTCTGGCTTCATGCTCTTTTCTCTGTGGGGAAGTCATTCCCCTGTGAGAAGAGGCACTGGAGCTGTTAGAGACATGGGAGTGGATGGATTCCCTTGAAGGGGATCTGTCTCTCCTATTTCTCTGGTTAAGTCCACTTGGGGGTCTGAATGGGGGGCCCCATTCAGACTCTGTGACGGGTTGCCTCCCGCGGCTCAAGGGGTAACAGGAAGTAAGGACTGGTGGACCCCGGTATCGAGTGACCATGATGTTTTCCCCTTTCAACAGGATGAATGGGCACTCGAAACGGATACATACTTTCCAGGGACCGTAGCAGGCACGGAGCCCTTTAACTGGGAAGACCGCGAAGGACACACCCCGCCCCCTGAGGACGTCACAGGACTCAGAGCGTCAAAAGAGGGAGGAACCAGGAAGTCGACGGACGGCGATCCCCGGAGCAGAGAAGAGAGCGAACGGAGTGGAGACGGAGACGAGGAGGAGGACGGAGCCCGAAAGAGAGAGACCGGAGAACAGAGGAGCCCACGAGCAGCGAAGCCAGGAGGCATAGGATCCGGTGCAGCGCCCTGCCACGTTCCCAGGGGAGGAGCGTGGCTTGGACAGGTACGGGACCGGGTAGCGGGGTGGGTAGGACGGCGGGAAAACCCGCGTTAAAACTCCCGACCCGTGCAGAACTTTCTCCCTTTCTTGTGTTAATACCCCTCCCCCTTCACCGGTAGAACCACTCGCATCCCTGTTCGTTTGGAATTTGAGCACACTGAAGGTGAATCCCCACACCCTGGCCCTGGTGTTAGGATCGAGATCTCTCGCTTGTTGACACTAATATAGTCCCTTGTCTTCCTTTGTTTTGGGGCGAGTAACTGGAACCACACCTCAAGACGGCTGGGGAAGACCAAACCCGCAAAACAGACGAACCAGAAGACCCTACGGGTTCCCAAGCATCACGGATCCAGCGGCTTTTGCAAGGGACAGACTTACAAGTCGGACAAGGAGAAAGATAATCCCAATAAAACCTAAGCTTAATCGAGCACGTCTAGAGTCCCTTATTGACAGCCCGTCACAGACTCCCATGCAAGCTTAAGTTAGCCTGGCTAAGTCTTCCTACTCTGACCTGGCTGTCTACCTCCTCATCTGAAGTCCCATCTGACTCATCTGCAGTGGGTTGACCCTCACCTGTACCTAGGGTACTAGCCTGGGAGGCCCTAAGAGCATCATACTCCTCTAGGATCTCTACTAGCTGAATGAGGGTAGGGTTTGAACCCTGTTTTAACTTTCTGGAGGTACACAATTGTCTCATCTCCTGAAAAGTTAGGGTATCATATCTAGAGGGGATCTTTCTAAGACCTACCCCTCCTGGGAGAGAATCACCTTGATCTGCTCTCAGAGACATGATCTAGTGAGGGTGTGGTGTGTGCACCTACCTACACTAGTTGTATCTACTAAACCTCTCTAGTAGTTGTAGTCAGGGTGTGCTAGGCCCTTCAACCTACAACAACTAAGTCCAGTAGGACTTAAGTATTTATAATCTATGTTATATGTACCTAAACAATATCTTATGTGATCTTTCAATTTAGTATCTCAAGATTACAATGGTATTACAACAGCAAACTCAGATCCCAACCGCTGCTCACCAATGTGAGAAGTTGGCCTGATATATGATGTCACTAGTTCTAGTGTACACCTTGTATCAGTCCAAACAACCCTTATGGTGATTGGTTCTAAAGTCAACCTTATAGACCAGCTATCCTAGTGGTAGCATGGACAAGAGCAGTCTTAGGCTAAACTCTGAATGGCATGTAAAGCCAGCTGTTATACCATATGTAATCCCTTGAATACCAAATGAAAGTACACCACAACAGATATATATAAAAATAGAATGTATTTATTCTAGGCAATCCTCAGCACTCTTTATGAGATTCGAGGTAAGCACAACACAGTCTTATTTAAGCATACATTAAGTCACACAGGTAAGTTATACAGTTAGGCCCTAGGGGCCACGCAAACCATATACTAAGTAAGTGGTATAAGGACCACTGTCACGGAAAAAGGATAACTCTAAGCCTAGGGAATCGCTGGGGCTACACTATACTACCAACAGTTAGGAAGTGGGAGGCCCACGGGATTCAGGTGCAGAGTGGAAACACTCAAGCGTAATACGTAAAAGTCGATAGAATCACTAGCAGTTAGAAATAAGCAGTTTTAGGACACATCTGGTAGAGCTAGAAAGTCGAGACTCGGAAACTAGACCCTAGGATAGTCAATACCCTTGTGAGCACCGAAGTACCCAAGTTACCTAGCCCACGGGCTGCGGGTGCATAGGTGTGAACTTGCGTCGGGTTTCGCCGTGGACTTCTATGGATGCCTGAAGGAAAGTTGCTGACAGGCAGTCAGTAAAGAGTGTCCGGTGGATCCCAAGGTGGGGATCAAGAAGGAGGGAACCTGCAAGCAGAAGGGACAGAGTCTAGGTCACCAGCCAGGAACCGGGAAGGAACCAGGAAGGAACCAGGCGATGTCGTGAAGATGCAGGTGAAGAGGTGAAGCTTGTCGCAGCAGCCACGGGTACCAGGAGATGTCGAGGACGACCAGGACTAGGAGGTGAGCTGTCCCACGAAGGCTCTTGCTGTTGGCGTCGTCGAAGTCAAGTCAGGACCCAACAAGCCTTGCCAAGCGGAACCCACGCAGGATGGAGGACTTGCTTCTGGTGCAGACCAGGAAGGTCTGGGGTGCTTCTCTTTCACAGAGGAGCGGGTGCCAGTCTGGAGGAGCTGGACCAGCAAGATGAAAACAAAGGTTCGTCGTCGCAGAGGCTACTAGCCAGCGGGCCAGCAACCGGACAACACGCCGAGCAACACAGGTGCAGAAGGGCCCCACGCAGAACACGTGAAGTGGGGGGAGCTGATCTTCTTTGCAGATGGTGCTCGGGAATGGGGCTTCTCAATTCCCCAAGCACAGCCTCGAGGGAGCCTCGGAAGTCGCGCTAGTCAGTTACTAGCCACTTTTCCCAAGTCGCCGGTCCCACGTCCCTCGTCGCCTCCACGGGTCTCAGCTTCTCTGGAGATGTGGATCTGGTTCAGAGGTGTCTGGAAGTCTTGGCGCTGGTCAGTCTCTGCAGTCGTCCCTCGTAGGATTCAGTCGCAAAGCAAGCAGCGGTCGCTGGATGGTGCCTGGTTGCCCAGGGTGGTCACTCCTTGACCACAAGGGAGATTTCTTCAGTCTTCTTCCTGAGGTCGAATGTCGAAGGTCCAGAGTTTCTATTCAAGTTGCAGATTCAGGTTAATCTAATTTAGCAGGGCCCAACTAGCTACTAATATACTGGGCTAGTGGGCTGGGCTACCTGCAAGGTCCCTCCTATGGGTGGGACCAGGAAAGGGAGTGGCTACACCCCCTTTCCTTGGTCCAGTTTCGCGCCAGAGCTGGGGCTGGAGTGCCCCTGCACCGGTTTGAACTGGACTATGTATGGGACACCTTGTGTGCCCCAGGCAGTGTCTCGTTTCATTCAACCCTCCCTGCCCCAATACACTAAATCCTGTCTAGGGTGGTGCTCGCACCTCCCGAGGCAGGAAACCTATTGTCCAAGCCTCCCTCGCTGGAAGGACTCCCAGCAGCAAGAGGTCAGACTTGTGTCTGTGGCAGCAGCATCCATTTTGTGATGCTGGGGCTCTGGTTAATTTTAACCGGGTAAGTAGGTTTCAACAGGTCTTCTCCCTCTAGAAGGGGGGAATAATATCGTCATTGCCAGAAATGGTATGGGGGTATTATTCCAAAGTGTTAGACACCTTACACGACATGTTTTGATAAAGCCAAACCATAGTTACCATAACCGTTTAAGATTATAAGGCACTTTAAGAGTATATGGTAGGCTATATCATAGAACAGCTATAAGGACATGGTTCCGAAAGCTGCAGACAGGCTCAGCTCATGCTAGAGCACCATCTCACATGTTACCAAGCACTCTGCCTCCAGGATTGTTAAGGCCTGCCATAGAAGTGGCTGATAGGTACACATGTGTCTATATTTAAGGTAGGTATAGGAATACTTCACCTAAGCAAGGGGTGATTACACGATCTTGCCCCAGCTGAGTGATCAGCCAGTTGTGTCATACTGGAAGGCCAGGCCAGGGGTGGCATAATACATGCTGCAGCCCCTGGTAGGCCTAGGGTACACCTATGCCCTGGGTACCTAAGGTACACGGTACAGGGGCCTATAAGGTGATCCTATCCAATTGGGTTACGCACCTAAAGTACATAGTATTAGTTTAGAGAGAGAACAGCTGGGCTGTGGGTCTGATTGGCAGGCCCACAGCCACATCTAAGTTGAAAACCAGTGGAGCAAAAGCAAAAAGTGGGGGTGAACATAGAAAGCAGACCCTACTCTCCTACAGGCCTGAAGGCAATGGCAATTCCTCCACCTCTTTTATCCGTCCTGTCCAATCTCATAATTTTGTAGTCCAGGGGGAGGGCTACAGCAATGTTGGGAAGTGAGGATTCTGAAAGCCATGTTTCGGTGATGAATAATAAATCTGGTTTATCTGCGTCTAAGAGTGACCAGATTTCAAGTGAATGTTTAGGAAGGGATCGGGCATTGCAGTACAGGCAAGTTAAAGACTTAAGTACAGGGCGTGGGTTGGGGGTAAGTTTGATGCTGGTACTCGCTTCAGCTTGGTGTCGGCTGAAATAGGGGGACCGATTTGGAAAGATGTTACTCAGCGGGGAGGAGGTGTAATCAGGTGTGCTGGGAGCTGAGCGATCGATGTTCATGGCATGAAGCTCTTGGCTAGAATATTTTAAAGAAGCCATGGGAAATGTGAAAGAGCTATGGGAGCAATCGGACAGCGTGACTGGCGCCTGGCGGCGGTCTGGCGCGGACGGGCGCAGACGGGCTTGCCTTTGGCGTGCCTTCGTCGTGCCGCTGGCGTGCCGCTGCGCGCGTCCGCTCTGCGCACTCGCTCTTATGCGGGGAGTGGGCGGGACCGCGACAGCTGTGCCTAGAACGCTGACCTGACAATCTCACCGGAAGTGAGTGTTTGTAAGCTGGGTGTGTTGCCCCTCCGCACAATCGGCACAAGCCGCGGCGGACCGGGGGGACACCAGAGGTAAAGGTAGGCAGCAGAATACCGTGCACACAATAATATTTTAAAAGCACACTTAAAACTTTAAAATATACTGGCAATGTTAAAAGCTGTTTGACCTACGTGGTCGTTACTACAGCCCCATACGTTTAGTACACGTGGTGTTACATACGGGAGCCGGCTTATCATGGCGTGGTTCTCCCTCTTCTAATCACCACTCGTGAAGAATTGTTTTGCCTGTCTTGTGACTCGTACAGATTGCTGACCTACCATAGCCTGTTTTACTCCACTGGTATATTTACCTGCATCTGCTCCTCAGCAAGGACCCACCGTGCGATTATTATTCAACTTATACTAATCATTATTACTATTTTGGTCCTGATTTTTCGTATTACCGACAATGGTATATTCCCTAATAGTGCTTAAGAGACTATTCTGATGTATCTGGCCCATCACGTTCTTTATGGGTTCTGATACGTCACCTTATTTTGGAGGACAACTGATCCATTGCGGTCTTCTATTACTGTTCATATTGCCTTGAATAAGTCTGCATACCTATTGTGGTACAGACGAAACACGTGTTGGCCTGCTTTTTCACTCGTTGCTGGGAATTTTCATACTCAAGAACAATAAAAGAAGACTTGCATACATCGCTTGTGGATATGCCTTATGATTAACATATATGTCATGTTTCTTTGATCAACTTAAAGCAGACACTGCCGCTTATAAATATATTTAGGAAGTGCTATTACTGAATGTTTCCTAAAACTTTAAAATATACTGGCAATGTTAAAAGCTGTTTGACCTACGTGGTCTGGGAAGTAATGATCTGCTGCGTGTGTCCGCTCTGCGCACTCGCTCTTATGCGGGGAGTGGGCGGGACCGCGACAGCTGTGCCTAGAACGCTGACCTGACAATCTCACCGGAAGTGAGTGTTTGTAAGCTGGGTGTGTTGCCCCTCCGCACAATCGGCACAAGCCGCGGCGGACCGGGGGGACACCAGAGGTAAAGGTAGGCAGCAGAATACCGTGCACACAATAATATATTAAAAGCACACTTAAAACTTTAAAATATACTGGCAATGTTAAAAGCTGTTTGACCTACATGGTCTGGGAAGGAATGATCTGCTGCGCGCGTCCGCTCTGCGCACTCGCTCTTATGTGGGGAGTGGGCGGGACCGCGACAGCTGTGCCTAGAACGCTGACCTGACAATCTCACCAGAAGTGAGTGTTTGTAAGCTGGGTGTGTTGCCCCTCCGCACAATCGGCACAAGCCGCGTCGGACCGGGGGGACACCAGAGGTAAAGGTAGGCAGCAGAATACCGTGCACACAATAATATTTTAAAAGCACACTTAAAACTTTAAAATGTACTGGCAATGTTAAAAGCTGTTTGACCTACGTGGTCTGGGAAGGAATGATCTTGGTCTGATAAATGCACGCATCCCGGGAGGTCAGCGCTCGTCAGCATGTATTAGCTCTAGAATTACCACAGTTATCCAAGTAACAGATGGAGCGATCAAAGGAACCATAACTGATTTAATGAGCCATTCGCAGTTTCACTGTACCGGCCATGTGTACTTAATCTTTGAGACAAGCATATGCTACTGGCAGGATCAACCAGGTAGCCACACCTGCTGATGGTGTGGGGGCCGCGTGCCCATCTCCCCAACCGGCAATCTTCACGCACCCCTCCCTCTCGGGAGCCTGCCAGGGGAAGGAGCCAACCTGCCTGGGCGGGAGGGCTCACTGGAGAGGTGTGGTGATGGGGGAAAATCGCATGTGCACCGGCAGGCCCAGCCATCCCCCCCGGGAGGGACAGGCAGGCCGAGGCGCAGCCTGAATGAGACGCAGGGGTGCCGGAGCCTGGCGGCAGCGACACCCCTCAGAACAGTCGTTCCAAGCTTCTGTTGAAATGTGCTGGGCAGAGAGGGGTGACGGCGTGGCGCACGGGGCCTTCGGACCTGCTGAGCAGCAGCATCCAAGGGCCTGGCGCCACCCGACCCCTCCCGCTCGGGTCAGACACCTGGGGGGCACGAGCTGCTGGGTAGGGTCTCCCGCCAGGCGGCAGGCCCTCGAATCGAACGGTCCATGCGGGGTGGAAGCGCTTTGCTCGAAACAACAGCCGAGGCTGGCCAAGCAGTCCATCCTTAAACGGGCTGAAAGTGCCCAATTGATCGGAGTATAGCTGGGGCATACCCTGACAGGCCACCCTGCGCAGGGGGTATGCTGGCTTAGCGTCCCTGCCTGCTCAGGGGCAAGCAGACTCAGTGGAAAAAGGACCATCGGGAAGGGTCTGAGAGGCAGGAGTGTAACCGGGCCCCTGGGGTCCCCGACGGGTGGGCCCGGGTGCTGCCTTCCCCCGTTTCAGCATCACCGGACCTCACGGAGATCTAACTGAGAAAACTTGGGAAAAAAAGGACCATCGGGAAGGGGCTGAGAGGCAGGTGCGTACCCGGGCCCCTGGGGGCCCCGGCAGGCGGGCCTGGGTGCTGTCTTCCCCCATCTCGGGATCGCCGGACCTCACGGCTGTCTGACCCAGCAAACTCAGAGAAAAAGAACCATCGGCACCCGGCCACGCGGCAGGACCCAGGACGGAGCCCGGGGTGGGGAGGCCGCCCTCCCCGGGGCCCTCAGGGGCCTGGCCGGAGCTACTGAACCCAGCCAAGCAAGGGGAGGCTCCCCGGCCACAACGGAACCCCGTCCCGGGCCTTTGGCAGTGCCGCAGGCTGGGGGATGGGGCCCAGGGCTGGAGCCCCTGACCCGGGGCTCGGCGGGCCCCTGGACCCAGCAAGGGCTCCCAGGCCCGGAGGCGCAGGGGAAGCCTCCCCAGGCCCGCCGGACCCTGTCCCAGGCCCCCTGCCGCACGGCAGGACCCAGGACGGAGCCCGGGTGGGGAAGCCGCCCTCCCCGGGGCCCTCAGGGGCCCGGCCGGAGCTCCTGAACCCAGCCAAGCAAGGGGAGGCTCCCCGGCCCCAACGGAACTCTGTCCCGGGCCTTTGGCAGTGCCGCAGGCTGAGGGACGGGGCCCAGGGCTGGAGCCCCTGGACCCAGCCGGGGCTCCCAGGCCCCGAGGCGCAGGGGAAGCCGTCCCGGGCCCTGCTGTGCGGCAGGACTCAGGACAGAGCCCGGGGTGGGGAGGCTCCCCGGCCCCAACGGAACTCCGTCCCGGACCTTTGGCAGTGCCACAGGCCGGGGGACGGTGCCCAGGGCCGGAGCCCCTGACCCGGGGCCCAGCGGGGCCCGCCGGACCCCGTCATGGGCAACCTGCCACGCGGAAGGACCCAGGACGGAGCCCGCAGGAACTCGTACGGGCACCCTGCCACGCGGCATGACCGAGGACGGAGCCTGGGGTGGGGAGGCCACCCTCCCTGGGGCCCTCAGGGGCCCGGCCGGAGCTGCTGAACCCGGCCAAGCAAGGGGAGGCTCCCCGACCACAACGGAACCCTGTCCCGGTCCCGGGCCTTTGGCAGTGCCATAGGCCAAGGAAGGGGGCCCAGGGCCGGAGACCCTGACCCAGGTCCCGGCGGGGCCCCTGGACCCAGTCGGGGCTACCAGGCCCGGAGGCACAGGGGAAGCCGCCCCAGGCCTGCCGGACCCCATCCAGGGCACCCTGCCATGCAGCAGGACCAAGGACGGAGCCCGGGGTGGGGAGGCTGCCCTCCCCGGGGCCCTCAGGGGCCCAGCCGGAGCTACTGAACCCAGCCAAGCAAGGAGAGGCTCCCCGGCCACAGCGAAACCCCATCCCGGGCCTTTGGCAGTGCCGCAGGCTGGGGGACGGGGCCCAGGGCCGGAGCCCCTGCGCCCCTGAACGGGGGCCCGGCGGGGCCCCTGGACGCAGCCAGGGTTTCCAGGCCTGGAGGCGCAGGGGAAGCCTCCCCGGGCCCGCCGGACCCCGTCACGGGCACCCTGCCATGCGGCAGGACCCAGGACGGAGCCCGCGGGAACTCGTACGGGCACCCTGTCACGCGGCAGGACTGAGGACGGAGCCTGGGGTGGGGAGGCTGCCCTCCCAGGTGCCCCTGGACCCAGCCCAGCAGGGGGAGGCCTGCCGGGTCTCATCCGGGGCAGCCTGCCACGTGGCAGGCCCCGGGACAGACTCAGAGCTGGGGCGGCATCCTGGCCTGTCCAGCTGCCAGCTGAGGACCGCTAGGCCGAGAGGGGTCCCAGAGTACCCTGTCCCTAGTAATCCGGAGGAAGGCTACCCCCTTTCTGGTAACCCACGTGCTCCGAGTGACCCTAGGGCCAAACGCTCCCGGCCTCCTGGAGCCCTGGCTGGAATCTGCGAGGCAAATGGACCCTCATCGGGACTTCCAGGCCGACGTGACCAGATGGCCGGCACCTGAAAGGACTCCCGTCTGCCCGCCCTGAGCCGAGCCATAGCGGTAGGGCTCCCGCCTGCCCACCCATGCAGGGCTCGGGGGCTCTGCTTCCCAGGGGGCTCGGGGACCCCGGCTGGGCCTCAGGCACGGGAAGGACCACCGGAGCTCTCAGGCCCAGGCGCAGAGGGGAGGACTGCCCGGGACCCGTGGAGCCCGTCCTGGGCACTTTACCACGCCGCGGGCCACAGGAGGAAGCCCCGGACGCATGGGAGGATGTTGCCCAGGCATAGCCCATCTGGTCCCCGGCAAAGAACCACCAGCCCCAAAGGGGTGTTCCGGCACACCCTGCCCCTACTAATCCAGAGGAAGGCTACCCCCCTTTCTTGTAACCCACGCGCTCCGATTGACGGAGGGGAGCATAGGCCCGGACGCGCCCGACCTCCTGGAGCCCTGGCTAGGATCCGGGAGGCAAATGAGCCCTCATCGGGACTTCCAGGCCGGCCCAGCCATCTGGTCGCCCCATTGGAAAGCATTGCACGCGACCAGATGGCCGAGGGGAAAGGAGCGACCAGATGGCCGACACCTAAAAGGTCTCCCGTCTGCCCGCCCCAAGCCGAGCTGAGCCATAGTGGTAGGGCTCCCACCTGTCCACCCACGCAGGGCTCAGGTAGCTCTGCTTCCCGGTGGGCTCGGGGACCCCGGCTGGGCCTCAGACACGGGTAGGACCACTGGAGCTCTCGGGCCCGGGCGCCCGGGGGAGGACTGCCCGAGACCCGTGGAGCCCATCCCAGGCACTTTGCCACACCACGGGACGCCTGGGAGGATGTTGCCCGGGTATAGCCCATCTGGTCCCCGGCAAAGAACCGCCAGCCCCAGAGGGGGTGTTCCAGCATACCCTGCCCCAACTAATCCGAAGGAAGGCTACCTCCCATTCTTGTAACCCGCGCGCACCGCGAGGCTCAGGGGACCCTAGACGCGAACGTGCCCAACCTCCTGGAGCCCTGGCTGGGATCCGGGAGGCAAATGAGCCCTCATCGGGACTTCCAGGCCGGGCCGGCCCGGCCATCTGGTCGCCCCATTGGAAAGCATTGCGCGTGACCAGATGGCCGAGGGGAGAGGTGCGACCAGATGGCCGGGACCAAAAGGACTCCCATCTGTCCAACCCCGAGCCTTCGCACTAGGGTTCCCGCCTGCCCACGCAGGGCTCGGGGGCTCCGTTTCCTGGGGGCTCGGGGACCCCGGCTGGGACTCAAGCCCGGGGAAGGACCACCGGAGCTCTCGAGCCCGGACGCCTGGGGGATGACTGCCCGGGAACCATGGAGCCCGTCCCAGGTACTTTGCCAAGCCGCGGGCCGCAGGAGGGAGCCCCGGACACCTAGGGAGGTGTTGCCCGGGCATAGCCCATCTGGTCCCCGCCTGAGAATGGCCATCCCCGGGAGGGGCGTCCCGGCATACCCTGCCCCTAATAATCTGGAGGAAGGCTACCCCCCCTTTCTTTTAACCCGCACGCACCTCGAGGCCCAGGGGACCCTAGGTGTGAACGTGCCCGACCTCCTGGAGCCTGGCTGGGATCCGGGAGGCAAATGAGCCCTCATCGGGACTTCCAGGCCGTCCCGGCCATCTGATCGCCCCATTGGAAAGCATTGCATGTGACCAGATGGCCGAGGGAAAGGTGCGACCAGATGGCCGGGACCGAAATGACGCCAATCTGCCCGCCCTGAGCCTTCGCGGTAGGGCTCCCACCTGCCCTTGCAGGGCTCGGGGCTGCAGGGCACGGGGCCTGCAGGGCTTGGGGGGCTGCAGGGCTCGGGGGCTGCAGGGCTCTGGGGCTGCAGGGCTCTGGGGCTGCAGGGCTCAGGGAGTGCAGGGCTCTGGGGCTGCAGGGCTCTGGGGCTGCAGGGCTCTGGGGCTGCAGGGCTCTGGGGCTGCAGGGCTCTGGGGCTGCAGGGCTCTGGGGCTGCAGGGCTCTGGGGCTGCAGGGCTCCGGGCTGCAGGGCTCCGGGGCTGCAGGGCTCCGGGGCTGCAGGGCTCCAGGGCTGCAGGGATCAGGCATGGGAGGCCCGCAGGAGCTCCCGGGGCCCGGACACCCGGGGACCCATGGAGCCCGTCCCGGGCACTTTGCCTCACCACGGGCTGGAGGAGGGAGCACCGGATGCCGGGGAGGTGTCATCGGGCATAGCCCATCTGGTCCCCGTCTGAGAACCTCCATCCCCAGGAGGGGCGTCCCGGCATACCCTGCCCCTAGTAATCCGGAGGAAGGCTACCCCCTTTTTGGGAAACCGTGCGCACCGAGTGACGGAGGGGACCCTAGGCCCGGATACACCCGACCTCCTGGAGCCCAGGCTGGGATCGGGGAGGCAAATGAGCCCCCATCTGGACTTCCAGGGCAGCCCGGCCATCTGGTCGCCCCATTGGAAAGGATTGCGTACGACCAGATGGCCGAGGGAAAGGTGCGATCAGATGGCCAGGACCGAAATGACTCAAGAACAAAATAACATTTCTAGGCAGTGAACATGAATAATAGAATTATGAATCAATGTCAAAATTCTAATAAATTAAAACAGTGTACTCTCACTAAGAACGAATGATAAGTTCAGCGTATTTTATTTGTATTCAGTTAAAACATCAAACAATGTGTACAAAGAAACAGTAAGACTAGTAGCAACATGGGATAGACATTACTAGCACAAAATAGAATTTCAGACAAAGTACATGTGACAAAAACAGGATGTTACATATAATGGCTTATAAAACAGAAAAAGTGATGGTAAGTTCGGTAGGAAGATGTAGTTTTCTACGTGCGTTTCGGCATTGAAATGCCTTCTTCAGGAAAAAAAGCCAAGATAATTCCTAAAAAGAACCAAAAAAATGGAGGTGTATAGACAAATATAAACACATGAACATACATACGATTACATTAGTGAATAAGGACTTTATTTCTAAAACAGTATTAAAAGACCTATATGGAGAATCTTTTAGGTCATCGTTATATACATATATATACCATAGTGGAGTACACTGTGTCTATATACAATTTGTACATGAATAAGTGGCAAACTCACAAAAGCAAAAGAAAGAAAAGGAAAAAAATCCAATATTTACAGAAATGAAGTGGAAGTATAAAGATATAGTAAAGAGGCAAAATAGTGTCTCAAGATAAGAGACCACCGTGATGCAGTGTGAAAAGGATAAAGCGGAAACAGTGTAAGTGCTACTAAATAGTCGTCCAAGAAAAATGTCAATCACTAAGAAAAGGCGGATGTATCACAATGAAGTGTACAGGTCTAACACTTACTGGGTCCGGGATGGACAAGTAAATTTCCTCAGGTTACAAGGAGCAATCTACAAATGTAACGAAGGGATACTTGATGCCCAGGGTTTTGAGATGCACAGAAGGCTCCGCGGTAAAGAGGATCTATGTGGAGTCTTGGGCAGTCAAGATCAGGATTTCTAAGGAAAATAAAATAAAAATGAGAAGGCACTAATCTAGTATGAAATGGAGTGGCTGAAGAGATAGTAATCAAATAAGGATGGAATTACCTAAACAAACTCGAGTTCCATGATGATGGATCTAATAACGAGGGCGCTTAGCCCTAGGTCACCAGAGTGGTTTCCCGAATCTTGGGGTACGCAGTCAAGCCCACAACAGGAGGGTCCTAATATAGGGTCTAGGACAGCCAAACTCAAAATGTCTGGGAAAATAATAATATAAAGTTGAACAAACACTGGTGATGTAAAGGGAAAGTGACTGAAGAAATAAAACTCAAAACGGATGCAATTACCTAGGCAAACTCTCGTTCCAGGAAAGTGGAAAAATCAATCAAGGATAGCGCTTAATCCTAAGTCGCCAGAGTAGCCATAATGTACATCAAAGGGCATGCGCGTAAGGATTTACTTAAGGCTAGAAAAGATAAATTAAGAAATGGTAAAGATATTTTTTACCCAAGAAGTAAGGATGTAACTGGTGGGATAAAAACTCATGGGTTAAAAAGTGACATGTGCTTAATATGGGAAAAAAGCTTTAACAACAGCAGGAATGTTTCCAATCATGATATGTATGGCCAAAACAGCGTAGTCAAGAGGGAAGTACTGGATATTACCTGAGTAAATGGCAACATAAATCTTTATGTGGAGATATGGATGGTAAAAGAATAGATTCGTCACTGCACTACTCGGTATTGGTAAAGAATAACTGTAAAGAAAATCAAAAATCAAAAAATGACATCGATTATAAAGTATGTCAAAAGATATGGGAGATAATAGCCATGACAAAAAAGGGTTTAGCCATCAAGTGTCAAGTGTGGATGGGCCAGAATATAAAATTCCCAAATATCGATAAATACATCAATGGGAGGATTGAAAAATCGTTGGCCCAACAAAAAACCTAAACTTCAGAATAGTACTTAGGACCTACAGGACCGAAATTACACCAATCTGCCCGCCCCGAGCCTTCGTGGGAGGGCACCTGCCTGCCCTTTCAGGGCTCGGGGCTGCAGGGCACGGGGACTGCAGGGCTCCGGGGCTGCAGGGCTCCGGGGCTGCAGGGCTCTGGGGCTGCAGGGCTCCGGGACTGCAGGGCTCCGGGACTGCAGGGCTCCGGGTCTCTGGGGCTGCAGGGCTCCGGGGCTGCAGGGCTCCGGGGCTGCAGGGCTCCGGAGCTGCAGGGCTCGGGGGGGCTCGGAGACCCCACGCTGGGCCTCAGGCATGGGAGGCCCGCAGGAACTCCCGGGGCCCGGATGCCCGAGGGACCAATGGATCCCGTCCCAGGCACTTTGCCTCGCCGCGGGCTGGAGGAGGGAGCACCTGACGCCAGGGAGGTATCGTCCGGGCTTAGCCCATCTGGTCCCCGCCTGAGAACCGCCATCACCAGGAGGGGCATCCCGGCATACCCTGCCCCTAGTAATCCGGAGGAAGGCTACCCCCCTTTCTGGTAAACCGTGCGCACCGAGTGACGGAGGGGACCCTAGGCCCGGACGCACCCGACCTCCTGGAGCCCTGGCTGGGAACGGGGAGGCGAATGAGCCCCCATCGACACTTCCAGGGCAGCCCGGCCATCTGGTCGCCCCATTGGAAAGCATTGCGTGCAACCAGATGGCCGAGGGAAAGGAGCGACCAGATGGCCGGGACCGAAAGGACTCCCATCTGCCCGCGCCGAGCCATAGCGGTAGGGCTCCCGCCTGCCCTTGCAGGGCTCCGAGGCTCTGCACCAGGGACCCTTGTCCCGGGCAGATGGACACTTGGCAGGCTGCAGTACGTGGGCTCCCAGGCCCTGACCGAAACTCAGGAGGCCCGGGGCCGCTCCGCAGCCAGGCCGGGAAGATCGGGGAGCCTGCCCAAGCACGAGGGACCCAGTCCCGGGCACACGGTCCCTCAGGTTGTGCGCTCGTTTTCCACAATTTTTTTCAAAATCGTGCGTAGTTGCGCTATGCAAAGTCCGCCCGGCCCTACTCAGGATGTGCGCTCGTTTTCCACAATTCTTTTCAAAATTCTGCATAGTGGCGCTACGCAAAGTCCGCCCAGCCCTACAGGAGATGTCGAGGACAACCAGGAGCCAACGGTGAACTGTCCCACAAAGGATGTTGAGTGCTGAGGGGTCGGTGTCTAGCTGGAGCACCAACAAGCCTTGGCAAAAGCAACCCACGTAGGAAGATCGAGCAGGTTATGGTGAGGACCAGCAAGGTCCAGGGGACTCATCAAACAATGTGGAGTCAGGGCACGTCTGGAGCAACCAGGAAAGCCCAACAGAAATCAAGATGACCCTCAGGAGGACCCACAGGCCGACTGACCAGGATTTGCGAGGGGACCTCAAGCAAGATTGCAAAGTACCAGCCCACGGAGCCCTCTGTGTGAGGAGGCCGGAGTTCTTTGGTGTAAATACTGCTAAGGTTCAGGACTACATGGAGTCCAGTGCACAAGCTCAGGAATCGCCAACAAGCATATGCAACTTCAAATGGACACGGTGCACAGGCGTTCAGGTTATGCAGTCCCCACGAGGGATACTGGCCTCAAACTTCCGGTGAGAGCAGATCAACATTAAGGACCTTCAAAAACCTAACTCCTGTGTTGCTGAAATCTTCGGAGTCTGCAGGAGCTCAGGAGCAGCAGACCGGTCAGTTGCGTGAAGGTGCCCGCAAATGCAGGGGAGTGACTCCTTCACTCCAAGGGAAATTCTTCAGTTGTCTTTAGTGCGCCACGGGTCCTGCACAGAGCCGGTATGGAGCAAGGGCACAGACAAAGCTTTGGACAGAGAGGGAGATGAAGTCAGGCCCAGTCAAAGTCCAGCGAAGTCCAGAGTGTCCAGACAGTCGAAGGTCAGTGGTTTTATTTTGTAGAATCTTCTCCACATAAAGTCTAAAGTCTTACAGCCAGGTAAGCTCATTTGTACCCACTGGAAGGGCTTGGACAGATTCGGGGGACCCTCCTAGGGGAGGGTCAGGGCAGAGGAGTGTTTACACCCATGTCCTTTGGCAAGTTTCGCGCCAGAGAAGGAGCCAATGGCTCCCAGAACTGGTTTAAGCTGAACTATGCACAGGGACACCAAATGTGCCCCCAGTGCAGACTTTCAGGTGCACCCACCCAGCCCCAATACACTAAATCTTGTCTGGGAGGTGGTCATACCTCCCTGTGACAGGATGCCTATTGTGCTGCCTTCCTCTGCTCGAGCTTGGCTCAGCAGCAGGAGGGCAGAAATGTGTCTCTGGTCGGCAGCATCCATTTTGTGCTGTCCGGGTCGAGAAGGCTGGCACCGGATAGACCAGCGACCCCATGAAGCACGCTTCTGAAGGTTGGAATCATACCTCCCACACCAGTTACCGGTGTAGAGGTATGATTCCAAGGTGTTTGATACCAAACACAATATGTTTCTATGCAGCCGTTTTCGAGATAGCATTTATCGTGAGGTTATTATAGACCTCTACCTATATGTCCGACTGAGTCACAGACAACCCGGGAGAATGGTCTTCGAAGGCTGCAGAGGGGCTCTGCTCATGCAGGGGCACCCTCTCACTAAAAACCCAGCACCCTGCCTTCAGGATTGATTAGGCCTTCTATAGGGGTGACTTATAAGTTTTAAGTGTGGTGACCTATAGATATAGTGAACCAATATCTAACGTAAGTGGTGCAAGCACCATCTTACACAGGTTGCAGTAGCAGACCCGTAGTTCCATTTTGCATGGCCTCTCATGGGTGGCATAATACATGCTTCAGCCCATGGGAGGCCTCTGGGGTACCTATGTCTGGGTACATGGGTACCATATACTAGGGACTGATGAGAGTACCCCAGTATCCAGTTTGGAGTGTACCTAAGTACATGCATGATAATTTAAGGGAGAAAGCAGATAGACTGGGGTCCTGATTAGCAGGATCCCAGTCAGACTAGTCAAAAACAGTGCAACATCAAGCAAAAAGTGGGGGTAACCACAAGAAGCATATCCTACTTTCCTACACATCCCCCCCCACCCCCAAACAAAAGGGCATGAGACTAACGTTGAAAAGTTGAGTCTTCATTTTCTAAGTGGAAATATCTGGAGAGTCCACCTGCATTGGCATCGTTACTCCCAGGTCTGTGTTCCACTGTATAGTCCATCCCCTGTAGGGAAATGGACCACCTCAAAAGTTTGGTGTTTTCACCCTTCATCTGTTTTAGCCATAAGAGAAGTTTATGGTTTGTCTGAACAATGAGGTGAGTGCCAAACAAGTATGGCCTCAGCTTCTTCAGAGCCCAAACCACAGCAAAAGCGTCCCTCTCAATAGCTGACAAACGTTTCTCTCTGGGGGTCAGCCTTCTGCTTATAAAAGCTACTAGCTGATCCTGACCCTCTTCATTCAGTTGTGATAACACAGCCCCTACCCCCAACTCAGATGCATCAGTTTGAACAATTAATTGCTTGGAATAGTCAGGACTTTGCAGAATGGGACCAGTGAACAGGACCTGCTTCAGTCATCAAATGCCTTCTGACAGCTACCTGTCCACTGAACTTTCTTAGGCATTCTTTTAGAGGTCAGATCATTCAAGGGGGTCACTATAGATCCATATCCCTTGACAAACCTCCTGTAGTACCCAGTCAGGTCCAAGAAAGCTCTGACCTGAGTCGGGGTAGTTGTAGCAATCCACTCCATGATGGTCTGGATTTTGCTCTGCAATGGTTGAACCTGGCCACCACTTTGCCCTATCTGGCACTTGGTGGCCTTGATAGTGAGGCCTGCTTTTTGCAGGGCCTCCGGAACATTTTTTAGGTGGACCAGGTGATCCTCCCAGGTGGAACTAAAAACACCAATATCATCAAGATAAGCTGCACTATAGTCTTCCAGGCCTGAGAGAACTTTATTCACCAGCCTTTGAAATGTGGCAGGTGCATTCTTCAAGCCAAATGGAATCACAATAAATTGATAATACCCACTAGTGGTTGAAAATGCTGTTTTTGGTTTGGCATCCTCAGCTAGTCTGATTTGCCAATATCCAGCAGTGAGGTCAAATGTACTCAAGAACTTGGCTGAGGCCAAGGTATCAATAAGTTCATCTGCCCTAGGAATAGAGTGAGCATCAGTCCTAGTGACTTAATTGAGTACCCTGTAGTCTACATAAAATCCGCATTCCTCTTTTACCACCCTCGGTATGAGGCTTGGGTACCAGGGCTACTGGACTAGCTCAAGGGCAATCTGGGGGTTCAATTACTCCCAATTCCAGCATATTTTGGACGTCAGTCCTGATACAGTCCCTGACATGGTCAGGTTGCCTGTAAATCTTATTTTTAACAGTCAGACTTTCACCTGTGTACACTTCATGAGTACACCAAGTGGTCTGACTAGGAGTCAGGGAAAACATATGTTTGTACTGATTGAGGACCTTCCTGCAATCAGTCTGTTGCTGCTTAATGAGGCTGCCTGCCAAGGCTACACCATCAACTGAGCCATCATCAGGGTTCTGTGAGAGGAGGTCAGGTAGTGGGTCACTCTCTTCCTCCTGTCCCTCATCAGTAGCCATGAGCAAGCCCATGTATGTCCTGTCAACATATGACTTTAGCCTGTTCACACGGAGCACCCTGTGGGGGCTACTGGGAGTAACAAGGTCCACTAGGTAGGTGACCTCTCCCTTTTGCTCAAGAATGGTATGGGGTCCACTCCATTTGTCCTGGAGAGCTGCTGGGGCCACTGGCTCCAACACCCATACCTTCTGTCCTGGCTGGTAGACAGTCAGCAGAGCCTTTTGGCCATGCCAAGCTTTCTGTAATTCTTGGCTAGCCTCAAGGTGTTTACTTGCCTTCTTCATATACTCAGCCATCCTGGAGCAGAGACTAAGTACATAGTCCACTATGTCTTGTTTAGGTGGTTTAAGAGGTAATTCCCATCCCTCCTTCACAAAACACAAGGGACCCCTAACTGGATGTCCAAACAGAAGTTCAAAAGGGCTGTAGCCAACCCCCTTCTGTGGAAACTCCTGTAGGCAAAGAGAAGGCAGGGCAACAGGATATCCTATTTTCGTCTAAGCTTTTCTTGGAGGCCTATGATCATGCCCTTCAGGGTTTTGTTGAAACTTTCAACTAATCCATTGCATTGTGGGTGATAGGGTGTGGTAAATTTGTAATTCACTCTACACTCCTTCCACCTAGCAGTGATATAACTAGACATTACGTTTGCAACTCTGTCATTTAAGACCTCCTTAGGGTAACCCATTCTGGAAAAAATTCCCAGGAGGGCCCTGGCCACCACAGGAGCTGTGGTGGTTCTAAGGGGTATGGCTTCTGGGTACCTAGTGGCATGGTCCACCCCCACTAGAATATATCTGTGCCCAGATGCAGTTGGAGGATCCATGGGACCAATTATATCAATCCCAACCCTCTCAAAGGGAACTCCCACCACAGGTAGTGGTATCAGGGGGGCCTTTGTGGTACCCCCTGCCTTACCACTAGCTTGACAGGTGATATAGGAGCGACAAAACTCCTTTGTGTCCTCTGACATGTGAGGCCAGTGAAAGTGAGGGACAAGCCTGTCCCAAGTCTTACTTTGGCCTAGGTGTCCTGCTAAAGGGACATCATGTGCCAGTGTCAAAAGGAAGCCCCTAAACTTTAGAGGTATGACCAACCTCCTGGTAGCACCAGGCTTGGGGTCTCTACCCTCTGAGTAAAGGAGTCCTTCATCCCAGTAGATCCTGTGGGACCCACTGGCACTACCAGCAGCCTTAGTAGCAGCTTGCTGTCTGAGGGGTTCCAGAGAGGGGCAGTTGTGCTGCTCCTGACCTAGATCTGCACTGGAAGGGCCCCCTGTCCCCAGGAACTCAACCTGATCAGGATCAAGTTCCTCTGAGACAGTTCCTTCACAGGGACTGGGATCATCTTCCTCGGGAGACTGATCCTCACTCTGAGTCTGGGGGAAAGACACTGCCTTACCCCTACTGCTCCTTCTCTTGGAAGGCACCTGGTCCATTTTTCCAAGATCCAGGGCCTGATCAATGGAAGGCAGTTTGGCCTGTGACCTAGTCACAGCACAAACATCTACAGAGATGCCCAACATTGCTGCATGTGTCCTGAGTTCCACTTCAGCCCAGGCTAAAGTTTCCAAATCATTGCCCAACAAGCATTCCACAGGGAGGTCTTAGCTAACCACAACCTTCTTAGGGCCAGCTACCCCTCCCCAGCTGAAATTAACAACTGCCAAGGAATGGTCTGTCCTGACATTGTAAGCATTGGTCACTTGGTACATCTCACCAAGTATGATCTGGTTAGGGTCCACAAGATCTTTTGTCACCATTGTGACACTTCCTCCTATGTCCCTATATGCCATGGCTGTTGTCTGTATTTGTCCAGGTTACTGGGGCTCACAAATAAGGATGCAATATCTATGCCTACATCACAGACAAGAGCAGCCTGAGCTGAAGTTCTGACTAAGCCAGAACCCATCTCAGAACCCAGGGTTCACCGTACCAAAACCTTGTTCCACGTACCACCACTTTGAGCTGCACTAGGGGGAACAGTTGCCTTTGGGGCAGTGGTGGTGGTAGTAGGATCCTTGGCCCTTGAACAATTGGCATCCCTTGCCCAATGGGTTTTCTCCTTACACAGGAAGCACCAAGGTTTCTTTTTGCCTTTACCTTTGTTAGACTATGACTACCCCCAGATGCAGGTTTTTGGGGTCCTGATGAAGACTTCAGGTCTTTACCCATCTCTCCACCCTTATCTGAAGGTTTAGCATCTTGCTTCTTCTGGTCACCACCTGTGATTTGGTTTTTCTGCTTCACACTGGTTCTGACCCATCTATCTGCCCCAATTCTTGGGGAGAAGTCAGATCAGAGTCAACCAGGTACTGATGCAACAACTGATTTTGACAATTATTAAGGATCTGCTCCCTCATAATCAAACTGTACAATCCCTTGAAATCATTCACATTGCTGCCAAGTAGCCAGCCTTCCAGAGCCTTAGTAGCACAATCTACAAAGTCTACCCAGTTCTGAGTCTGTGTCTTCTGGGTTTTTCTGAACATAATCCTGTACTGTTAAGTGGTTAAGCCAAACCCATCGATGAGAGCACTCTTCAGGACTGAATAGTTGTCAGCATCCTATTCTCTAACAGTGAGGAGCTTATCTCTACCTTTGTCAGTAAAGTAGAGCCACAAGATAGCTTCCCACTGCTCTTGAGGGACACTCTGTACTTTACAGGCCCTCTCTAAAGCAGTTCTCCATTTGTAGATGGCATCCCCACCATGGTAGGGAGGGACTATCTTGCTCAGGTTCCTATGGTCATAAGTATACTCCTTAACCCTGGGGACACTGTTGCTGCCACCATGGGACTCTAGTCCCAATTTATTTCTAGCTTTCTGTAGTTCTAAGGATTCCCTATCTAGGGCCAATTGCTCTTGCCTGAGCTTAAGCTTGACTTTCTCAAGCTCTAGAAATTGGCACTGTCTTTCATAAGAGTTATCTCTTTTATGAGACATGGAGGTCCCTATAGAATGTCCTGAATGGTCAGATTCTGCAGGGAGAGATCTAGATTTCTTCGGTAAACTCTGCACTCTTCCAGTAGGAGTAAAGAGAAGGCCACTGGGGCCTTCTCCGCCCTCTTCCTGAAGATCGAAGTTGTCCAGGTTGGAATCATTTTGATCCTCCTGGCCAGGGTTTGAGTCTAGGTCATAATAGGTCGCCCGACCTGTCTTCATTCCCTGCCCTACCCACTCTTTCTACCTCATCTGACCCAGGGGTCTTTCTAAGGTCATCCAAGAGTAACACCTCAATGAGACATTTGGTGTTGGCATTTCTACCTGTCTTCAGCTTCCTAGAACCACACATGGCTTTCAATTCCTGAAATGTAAGACCATTGTACTTAGGAGACAGAGAGACACTGGCTTCTCCTTTAGAAGACATAACCAATGTGGTGTGGTGTATGCACCTACCTAACCTAGTGGGAACTAAACTCTCTTAGGTTGGAGAAAGGGTGTGCTAGACTCTTAACTACCTAACCCTAAGTTCAATAGAGGTTACTTACTCTAATCTTTAACTATTATATTTGCCTGAATACTTTAGTGGTTTTCAGTTAATCAATACAAAGTGATGTATCTGGTAAAACAATGCAGGCTTGAATCCCAACCGCTGCACAACAATGTGAGAAGTTAGTCTGGTAAATGCTGTCCACTAATAAAAGTGGGCACCTTGCACCAGTCCTAACGACCCTTATGATGTACGAGGTCAAAGATAACCTTTAGACAGCTATCCTAGTGGTAGCTGTGGAGAGCAGCCTTCAGGCTTAATCTTGAAGGAATGTAAAGCAGCTTGTTTTACCAAAATATCACCTCCTATATTGACTAAATGAAAGGAGAACCAACAGTAGTTATATAAAAATATGTATTTATTAATATAACACTCTCTAGTATCCTCTACACGAGGATAGAACACAAAGCACACAATACAAGATCAATAGAACAGTTATAAGTAGCGCAATACACAGTGGGCTTCAGGGAGAGACCAAACCATATACTAAAATAGTGGTATAACAATCACGACTTGAGTCAAGACCAGGTCTAGAGCACGTAGAATCGCAGGGACCCCAAGGAACCACCTAAGGTGAGTAGATGGGTATCCCACGGAGGACAGGTGCAGTGTGCTAACACGTCCGCGGGCTCCGTACAATTCTATGGAGAAGTCGCTGTTTCAGTTTTAAAGTTTAATGACCCTTCTAGGAGGACTTCGAGCAAACCCTTTGGAACTTTAGAGGTTGGAGAGCCACCCCACCCGTGGATACCGTAGAACCCGAGTTACCTATCCCAGAGGAGCCGGGTGCATAGGTCTGGAGTGGTGTCGGAAACTGCTGTCATTCTCAATGGAGGGCTGTGAAGAAGTACTGCTGCCGTGAAGGTGAAAAGGGTCCAGTGGAATCCAGGCCTGGATTCTGTAAGGAAGGAACCTGAAAGCAGCATGGACAAAGTCTGGGTCACTTCAGAGTGACCAGGGGCTCGGTAGACGAATGCCCACCGATGTCGGGTGCTTCAGGTGCGAAGAAGGGATGCTTGACTCTGCAGCCACGAGGACCAAGAGACGTCGAGGATGACCAGGAGCCAGAGGTGAGCTGTCCCACGAAGGATGTCGAGTGCTGAGGGGTCTGTGTCCGGCTGGAGCACCAACAGGCCTTGGCAAAAGCAACCCAAGCAGGAATGTCAAGCAGGTTACGCTGTGGATCAGCATGGGCCAGGGGACTCATCAAACAATGGGGAGCCGGGGCATGTCTGGAGCAACCAGGAAAGCCCAACAGAAATCAAGATGACCCTCAGGAGGACCCACAGGCCGTATGACCAGGAGTCGCGAGGGGACCTCGAGGAAGATTGCAAAGTACCAGCCAATGGAACACTCGGTGTGAGGAGGCCGGAGTTCTTTGGTGCAAATATTGCTCAGGGTCAGGACTACACAGAGTTCAATGCACAAGCTTGGGAATTGCCAACAAGCATATGCAACTGCAAAAGGACGCTGTGCACATGGGTTCTGGTTATGCAGTCCCCAAGAGGGATACTGGCCTCAAACTTGCCGAGACGGCAGATCATCCTTTAGGGACCCTCGAAAACCCACCTCCTGTGTTGCTGAAATCTTCAGAGTCCGCAGGAGCTCAGGAGCAGCAGACCGGTCAGTTGCATGAAGGTGCCTGCAAATGCAGGGGAGTGACTCCTTCATTCCAAGGGAGATTCTTCAGTTGTCCTTAGTGCACCACAGGTCCTGCACGGAGCCGGTATATGAGCAAGGGCACAGACAAAGCTTTGGACAGAGAGGGAGACGAAGCCAGGCCCAGTCGAAGTCCAACGAAGTCCAAAGTGTCCAGATGGTCGAAGGTCAGTGGTTTCTTCTTGTAGAATCTTGTCCACGTAAAATCTAAAGCCTTACAGCCAGGTAAGCCCTTTTGTACCCAATGGAAGGAATTGGACAGATTCAGTAGACACTCCTGGGGAGGGTCAGGACAGAGGAGTGGTTACACCCATGTCCTTAGTCCAATTTCGCGCCAGAGCAGGAGCCAATGGCTCCCAGAACTGGTTTGAGCTGGACTATGCACAGGGACACCAAATGGGCCCCCAGTGCAGACTATCAGGCACTCTCAGAGGGCACCCACCCAGCCCCAATACACTAAATCCTATCTGGGAGGTGATCACGCCTCCCTGTGACAGGATGCCTATTGTGCTGCCTTACTCTGCTCGGGCTTGGCTCAGCAGCAGGACGGCAGAAATGTGTCTCTGTTCGGCAGCATCCATTTTGTGCTGTCTGGGTCGAGAAGGTGACCAGTGACCCCAGAAAGCTTGCTTCTGAAGGGTGGAATCACACCTCCCACACCTTTTACCAGTGTGGAGGTATGATTCAAAGGTGTTTGATACCAAGCATGATATGTTTCTATGCAGCCGTTTTCGAGATAGCATTTACCACAAGGATATAATGCACCTCTACCTATATGTCCGGCTGAGTCACAGACAACCCGGCAGAATGGTCTCTGAAGGCTGCAGAGTGGCTCTGCTCATGCAGGGGTGCCCTGTCACTAAAAACCCAGTACCCTGCCTTCAGGATTGATAAGGCCTGCTATAGGGGTGACTTATAAGATTTAAGTGTAGTGACCTATAGATATAGTGAACCTATACCTAACGTCAGTGGTGCAAACACCACCTTACACAGGTTGTAGTAGCAGACCTGTAGTTCCATTTTGCATGGCCTCTCATGGGTGGTAAACCACATGCTTCAGCCCATGGGAGGCCTCTGGGGCACCTATGCCCTGGGTACATGGGTACCGTATATTAGGGACTGATAAGGGTACCCCAGTATCCAATCTGGAGTTTACCTAAGTAAATGCATGCTAATTTAATGGAGAAGGAAGATAGACAGTGCAACATCAAGCAACAAAACGTGGGGGTAACCATAAGAAGCAGATCCTACTTTCCTACACACCGTAGTTGTAATACGGCAGTCGGACCACTAGTGCGGCTGTACTGCTCGCCACCGCTCCTCCACCATGAGTTTGGCAGTCGCTGGACCGCGAAACTCGTAATTAGGCCCTTAATCGCTAATCACATAACTAGAGAGAGGCCAATGCAGGTCCTCCATAGGCAGTAAGAAAAACACACAAAAAAGTGCAGTAGCTTTGAGAGGGATTACTTATCCCTTAGTGATTACCGATCATCAGTACCCTACTTGGGCTTTTCAGACGATGGAAGCAAAAAGACCAATCTTTTGGAAGCAGTAGCTTCACCCACAATATGTGGCATGCTTCATTCAAGGCAACCTCACCCTACCCATATAGGATAGTACCACCAGGGCAGACTTAACATCCAAAAAGAAGAGTTGGAGGGAGTTCTTAGATAAAGTACTGCTGGGCAGTGAGGGACCCAGATAAACTAAAAATACCTTGAGTTACAAAGGTTATCACCTTTAATATTGGGAGCCTCTGGTACAAATAAAAACAATTATGAGACAGAATGTAAGCACAATGGTTCAACCCATACCTCTTACGCCAACATGTGTCTGCCCTTGTTCATTGCCTAAACAGGCCTTGGACATTCATCAGGGCCAAGAACCCCTGATAGATTGGCCTATTCACCGTTAAAAATCCCTATGTGAAACCAATTATAACAAGGTGAGTCCTACCTGGTTTGAAAATAATTACACCATAACTAAGAGGATACCAGCTACCCAGTCTCAGAGGAGGTGATGTCCTCTGTAGTCACACATTCGTCAAGAGGACCATCATGCCATAAGCCTATATGTGATCCTCACCCTGCCGCTGGTACCAGCAATGAACAAGGGCAGAAAAATGTTGGCATGGGGGTGGTGGATTGAGCCATTGTGCTTACATTGCATCTCATAATTGTTTAAATAATCCCCCTTGCATCTGCCACACTTTGTTGTGTGTTTTTCAAATCACTTAACATCCCGGTGCCTAAATAAAATGTATGAAATGTATTTATTTGATTCCCACTTTATTTACACAACCCAATAACCCCCCCCCCCCCCCCACGTAATGTAAAGTGCTCTGTAGCCTCCTAGCCAGATTTGTGCTCTATAAATACCAATACTTAGATACAACACAGGGCACATGAGAGGCAGCTACTTGTCAGCCACGGTCTGTATTCCACTGGCTTTGCACCATTAAGATATCATGTTGGGTTGCGTAGCCAATGCAGCTAGCTACCCAAGGATTTAATGCATCTAAATGATTAAAAGGCTTCTAAAGCTTGCACAAAATAACACCTATAAACCAAGTGCCCGCCACTTCATTGAGCTCCTGTGCATGCCACCACCAGACCACCCTGGAGACAGTGTTTAGTGTGTGCAGACTGGAGGAATGTGGCAAGGGCGGGATGAGGGGCAAGGGTAGGGGTGTTGACATATAGTGAGTATGCCCTGTGATAGCAAACTACATGAATGTGGCACCAGAGAAGTGTGGGAGTACTGAAGTGGCATGGTGTACACACAGGCAGGGTGAGTGCAGAAGGCTTGAGCATGGCAAACAAGGGGAGTGCACACTAGAATAGGCCACTGGAGGACTGGGGCTCCAACAGGGTGGCTGGAAGGGCACGGAAGCCACCAGGAGGGGGCACATACAGCTTGTGCACACTGGATTTAGAGAAATAATAACCTCTCTTTACCTCTACACAAATTAAACACTTTTTTGACGCTATCATGTGTAAGTGAACAGCGAAGACGGACAAGGAATTGACTTGGCTAAATCTACTATTACATACAGGCAGCAACATGCATATCTACCAGTAAATGACGCCAGAATATACTGGCAATAAAGACTGAAAATACTGGATGAAGAAGTCAGAAGGATAGCCCTGGGGCAGTGAAGGAAATGTCAGTATATTCAAGCATCCACTTCCTCAGAGAAAAGGTAGGACTTGGTAACAGCTTCTCGAAATTCACTTGATCATTTTTTTTATCAAATGTGAATTCAAAAGGTGGGCACGTGAGAAGGATCCTGGTTTAATATGTTGAAGTTTACAAAGTGCATTAGCAAGAATTCCCTGCGCCAAGTCAGCCGCGCATTACTGATACATTAATGTGATGATTTGTGTCACTTATATGCACGGCCACTGTGTTGTCTCCTAGCACCTTTCTCCTCAGAAGGATGAATGGCTGAGCCAACCTTGCTGCACACCAACCATTGGCTTCCAGTTTTCTGCAGTGTGTTCCAAGGGGCACAGCGCTCCCTAAATTATTATATTGTGAATGGGGCTTAGAACTTCCAACATTACCACCACTCCGCTCGAGGGCACTACTCACAGCTAAAGTAAAGCGGTAAAGTAGTCAGAGGTAAGAGGGAGCACAGGGAAGGCCAGTGAAAGAAACTACTATGATAGACATTGTCTTAGCAATCGCCTTTCAACAAAGTGCATTTCATTGGAAATGTTCATCTAAACTATCATATAAGATTTGGTAGGACTGCGTCTATTAACATCACGAATTAGATACTACTTATATGTCTCAATGCTCTACCTCTTAGAATGATCATGTTTTATGGTTACCTTTGACTTCTTTTCTTAAAATTACTGAGAATTGTATGTCATCTATGCTTTCTACATTGCCGGAAAATTTCAGAACACTATTGTATTTTTGTACTGTAATTGCATTTATATAGCGCTTACTACCCCTGACGAGGCGTTGAAGCACTTTTTCGTCGAGTAGCGCGCTACTCCCGAACCCATAAAGGATTAATGTTGAGTTAGCATAGTGAAATATGAAAGTATTTTGAGTGGTTAGTCAGTTATTTGGATTCAGAAGGATAGCGGAGGGATAGAAGAGGGGAAAAGGTTTGCATCTAGATAGCGCTTGTTACCCCTGAAGGGGTGTTAAAGCGCTTTTTTGGGCGAGTAGCACGCTAATAATATTTGAATATGAATATTTAACTCTCTGTTGTTCCTTATTTTTGCAGGTTATTGTTCTCTAATGTTACCATCGATTTAACTATCATATTATCTCTACGTTATTTGTATGTATTTACAATGTATGAGGACAGTTATCTTAAATGTATACAAGTAATGTTTCTAACATATACCCCCCAACCCCCCCCCCCTTTCCACTCCGTGGAAAACGCTGGAAAACATAAAAGGCTTTCGATGTTCATGTTGATTTTTTTTCATTATTACAGATTTATGCATCCTTATATCTCCTTCACTTGTCTATGCCCATACTGTTAGCTAAATAAAGTATTTTTAAACTCAAAAAAAGAAACTGCTATGAACTGTAAAGGCTCGCATTGAGCAGGAAATATAACATAATATTTGTAAATGGTCTATTGGCACTGAAATAAGTTGTGCTCATTTTATCCACCTCGGAAGGATGAAAATGGGAGTTCACTCGCTGGGTGTCGAATCTGTGGCCCTAGGTCAAGCAGAGAAACTTGCAGTTGGTGCATTAGCCCACTGAGACACCCGACCCGTATATACATAGTAAAATTAGAAAGACAAAACTAGCTCTGGCAGCTGAGACAGAACAAGTAAACCGCGGGCGCGAGCACACAGGCAGGGTGAGTCTGAATGTGATAAGAACCGAATCCGCTGGGAGCGTGTTCCTGTTTGCGTTCAGCGTCAGCTCTCAACTAACAGCGCCAGCGAGACGTTAAAAACAAGCATTTACAATGCAATGGTCTCGGCATTGGTAAAGTTAGAGCTATTGGCATTGCTCATGACATTATTGTTGTTTATGTTTTTGTTTTTCAAACATTTAAAGAAACGGCATTGTCATGAGCAATGCCAATAGCAATTAGTTAAATGTAGTGGTATTGGTCATAGGTACGTCTGGCGCTAAAAGGGAAATTCACATTTATATGTTGACATACATTTATCTGACGGTGCTGTAAGGTGTAGAGAAACCACCAACTCTACCCAGAAGAGCAAGAGCTCCGCGTAACAGTTTAGCAAATCCCCAGCACTCGTAATAATCACAGTTTCATAGCGTTTATGACGTGTAAGTCAGAAGAAACATTAACAATAAATTTCATATGCGAGGTTTGTCTTCCTTGTTCTTTATTTTCAATGGAACATCCTAGTCACAGCCAACACGTGTTTCGTCGTGTAGGGACATTTATCCCACGACTTCCTCAAGGCTGTGTGAATTAAAAGACAATACATACCATATGGCATTATAAACTTCTAAAAGAGGGGTCGTATAAGTTAGCATTGCAAATTCAAATTAACTCTTGAATGATTACAAAGAGGTTTCACATGCAGTGAAACAGTATACAAAATTATATGAACAGCAATCAATTTGAAATCCGATGTGAATAGATGCACATTGTAGGTACATACAAATAATCATTTAGAAAGAAGTGTACCAAAGTGAAAGAGATCAAATTTATAGTAGGTATCTGATAAAACTAGCGACCAAAAGAAGATGGAGAGAAGCGGAAGGGCGTGCAGAAAACAACGTGATCCGGTCCCGCCTAGTAATAGACTCGGTTACTAGGGTGCTGGTCGTGATTAACGTGAAAGTGACGAAGTAAATGGCAAGACAGCATGCCGAAAACAACGTGATCCGGTTCCGCCTAGTAAGAGATTCAGTTACTAGGGTGCTAGTCGTGATTACCGTGAAGGTGACGAAGTGAATGGCAAGACAGCATGCCCATCATAGTGAATCCACTCATAACGAGGCCAATTGCCAAGCATAGTTACCTATTTTCTATTCAATAGGATCTCTATTGTAAGGAAACACAATCAAGGCGCAAGTGCGTTAGTGGTCTAGTCCACAAAGTATACTTGATTCTCTTAGGCGTGTGTTTACAAATCAAACCTACTTGTTATGTGGTTAAAATTCCAGACCACATGGGGGTCAAATCCAAGATGGGAACAGTCAAATTCTATGGTTCCTTAACCAACGAAGCTGTAAATAGTAAATGCGCCGGTCAGTGTTAATGACTAGAGCTATATTCTCATATATATGTTTATTCATCTAATATTGTTGTATGACAATTGATTGTCAAGGCTGTCATAATTTCTATTAATTAATTATTATCCAGAATCCTTTAGCTATCCTCAGCTCACAACTATCTTTGCTTGCTGTTGTTAACGGTCACCAGATCCCGACTATAATGAGCGCTTTCTATATTACAGTCAAACAGAACAGATCCCGCTTGGATTCCTAATTTCTATCTGGTTCTCTCCGTTTCTTATACTCGCCAAATTAACTCACAATTCTCCAATCCCTAACATAATAGACGTTGAACACACTACGGTAAAGTAGTTAAATCCTTACCCAACTTTTCAGTCAGTTTCACGTTGTCTTGAAACTTCCCATCCAAACCGTTACGGGCGAGCCGAGTGCAGCTATCCGTGAATTCAGATCTCTCTGGTGTGACGAGCGAACCCTAGCAAATATACTTCCGGGTCGCGTGCAACGTCTTGCGTCAAGACAATCGAAATAGAAATAAGACTGCGCCGAGTCATGTAGATCAAATAACTAAACCTCCGTGAATACCTAATATGAAATATATCCGATCACCAATTTGAAAGGGTTTATAATTAAGTTTTGTATTTAGTAGTTCTAGAAAAATCATATCTCTTTTTTAAAAAAGAACTATGTGAGCGTCAGGACTTTTATTATCACTATAGTTCCAAGTTATCGCCAAAACCGAAATACAAAAACCTCCGAATCCAGTGTGCATTCAAATGTTGTGTTTCATGGATATCCCATGTTCTGTATAAGAAGGACAGCATGCTTAATGTCCTTTTACATACCTGTTGTTCAGAGACCCGGCTCCAGAGCTGAGTCCCCAAGTCTGTGGTATGAATTGAGTGAAAGGCTCATACTTGAGCTGTTGCATTCAGATTTCAGTATCAATTGTGTCTCCTCCATTCTCTCCATCAGTTGTAAGACCACAACTCCTTTTTGGATCGGGGGGCGTGTTTTTTGCGAAAAGTCTCAGGGAGGAGACAACAGCAAAACACGCCCCCGAATCCGAAAACGACGCTGCGTTTCTCCGAGGCATTTCTGCTCTGCCTGCCTCGGAGAAAGGCAGCGGTGTGCTTGTTCTGGCCTCCCCCGGGCCCTCCCTTGACCTTTTAAGGACTAGTTTAAACTAATCTCCTGGGTTGCAGGCTGTGGGACGATCCACCAGAGGCCTCTTCAAACCGCGCGCCGCCGGTTTTGGTCACACCGGACCAGACCGTACCACAGTCTCCTAACTCCAGCTCCAAACAACACAGCCGCCATTCATCGGGCACTTGGAGCACCTACTCCGGACAAATCACCCCCAACCGCCACTCGAGCATTCCCTGCTTTCCCAGCCCCAGCGGCGCCCCTCCCCGCAAACCGCGCTAAACTCCTCCTTCTAAGCGTCACAGGGGCCCAGGACGTGACCGAGGAAAAAGTTTGTGGAGACTCCAAGAAACTTTTTACATTCAAGCTGAGGCTGGTTACAAAGTAGCATTTTTTGTATTTATTTGTTCCTGTATGTTTTACTCCCGTTGTACAAGGTGGGTGCAAGCCTCCGAAAGGATTCGGCATCCCGGTGTGTGAGGTCCCCAACCCCCCCCATCGGGAACAAGGGGAGGAGAGACGCAGCGCCGCCCCCATCCCCAGCCCAGGCTGCGGCTCCAGATTGGCTTTCACTCACCCTCCCAAGTATTTCCCCGTCTCCACCCCACCCCCCCCACACACACATGCCTTATGGCCGCGCCCCGCCCTCCCCTCGCGCTCACCCACCTGCCGCGCGCTGAGCTCTTTCTCCAGCTCCAGGGGTCGGTTCCTCCAGACCAGGTGATGCAGCGGGAACCTGCTGCTGTCCGGAGCCCAGCATCATCCCTCGAACATGCCGGGCCCGCCTCCTCCAGCAACCGGCTGACGGGGAGGGCGGGGCGCTGCGGGGAGGAGGAGACTGGAGACCGGCGACAGAGACTGCAGGGTACGGGAGGGGAGAATGAAGGCAGAGAGAGGAGAGAGGGCGGAGAGCTGGGAGTGAGTGGTACGCTGCACGTTGGAGAGGAATGGGTAGATCTGAGAGACACTGCTGGGTACGGGAGGGCAGAGGGAGGGGGGAAGACTGATATCAGAAATCCCTTGTGAGAGAGTGTTTATTTTACTTTACTCTTCAGTGATTTCGTTCCACTGTATAACTTGTTTTATGTATAACATTTTGCAGCTCGTGAGAGACGCTCATAAACGGGAGCCTTGTGTAAATACTTTCGATCCCTACCGAGACTACCTTTGCTTTTGAGAGTGGGCTTGGCGGCCGTGATTGTTCGTTTAGACATTTGGCCTTCCGTGGATTGCCACACGCTGTCCGACACTTCTGTGTTCATAGCAGGCGCACAACACCCATTGGGCTCACCGGGCTTCAGCCCCCCCCCCGTCATGTGTGTCAGCCCGGCTGAGACAGCCTCTCGGGCTGGCGTCCGTCTAATTGCAGACGGACCCGGGTACTTCACAGATCTTTAAAAGACTCGTTAATGAGGCTTTTGTTGCGTTTTCGCCCCTTCTTACAGCCACTCTGCCTATGGCTGGAAGACTTAGCCCCCCCCCCCCGAAATCTTTTTCAGCCCCCCCCCCGAAATTTGGCTCTCTCTCATATGCATTACTTTTGTTGTATAGCACTACTTATATCAGTGTACAGACTCACAGTACTTTACATCACGCACACATTATACAGAGACAATGAATCATATACGTATGTAAATAATTGTATAGGGAATGTTGCATAAGCCGACGAGGATTACAAAGTGTAGGAATCACATTCCATCCATACTGGTGGGCAGTATATTTTAAGAGGATTTGGTCTGGAGTAGCACAAACTCAGGATTTAAGAAAACTTCAGTGGTTGGGGGTTGGCTTTACTGACAAAAATGTATATCTGCCCAAACACACTCTTTTTAACAACAATTAGGGGTGCCGCTCGTGTCAGGATTCCTGAACCCTTTGTCTTTGAAAGCTGACTCGCGGCCCCCGCTCCGCGGGTGCCGCTCGTGCCAGGATTCTTGAACCCTTTGTTTATGGATTTTGTTGGGCGCTTCGAAAGGGTGTGAGGGACTGCGAGGCGCTTGCAGCGTGAAGATTTCAAACAGCTGCTGCCTCTTCCCGGACACTCCCCCCTCGCCTGTTTGCCCGCCTACCTGTCTTTAAAAGCTGACTTGCGGCCCCCGCTTCTCGGGTGCCGCTCGTGTCAGGATTCCTGAACCCTTTGTCTTTGAAAGCTGACTCGCGGCCCCCGCTCCGCGGGTGCCGCTCGTGCCAGGATTCTTGAACCCTTTGTTTATGGATTTTGTTGGGCGCTTCGAAAGGGTGTGAGGGACTGCGAGGCGCTTGCAGCGTGAAGATTTCAAACAGCTGCTGCCTCTTCCCGGACACTCCCCCCTCGCCTGTTTGCCCGCCTACCTGTCTTTAAAAGCTGACTTGCGGCCCCCGCTTCTCGGGTGCCGCTCGTGTCAGGATTCCTGAACCCTTTGTCTTTGAAAGCTGACTCGCGGCCCCCGCTCCGCGGGAGCCGCTCGTGCCAGGATTCTTGAACCCTTTGTTTATGGATTTTGTTGGGCGCTTCGAAAGGGTGTGAGGGACTGCGAGGCGCTTGCAGCGTGAAGATTTCAAACAGCTGCTGCCTCTTCCCGGACACTCCCCCCTCGCCTGTTTGCCCGCCTACCTGTCTTTAAAAGCTGACTTGCGGCCCCCGCTTCTCGGGTGCCGCTCGTGTCAGGATTCCTGAACCCTTTGTCTTTGAAAGCTGACTCGCGGCCCCCGCTCCGCGGGTGCCGCTCGTGCCAGGATTCTTGAACCCTTTGTTTATGGATTTTGTTGGGCGCTTCGAAAGGGTGTGAGGGACTGCGAGGCGCTTGCAGCGTGAAGATTTCAAACAGCTGCTGCCTCTTCCCGGACACTCCCCCCTCGCCTGTTTGCCCGCCTACCTGCACTATACAACTGGAACTCGCTGACGCAGCGCGGGACGCGCGCCGGGCGAAGCCCGGGCCAAGGGCGGGCCCGTTCATGCCCGTTCCAGACCGAGCAAGACCGGACCGGGCCCCCCCTCTAACGTCTAATGTGCAGTTGACCAGTAACATTTACGGGTAAAATTTACTTCCAGGACTAAGTGCTTATCTTTTGATAGCTGTATATTTATTCATTGTTATAGATGGCGAATACCAGAGGGAACAAGAGTAGGTTAAATGTGGATGTATCAAACATTACTGGCCCCATAGATAATTTTATTGTTAGAGCAAACTCAGTAATTGATCAAGGAATTGCAATTATGGAACGGAGAGTCTCACAAGATCTTTTATTAGCACGGCGTTCGTCTATGGGACACATTGCTACAGTTAAAACTCCCGTTCCACAAAGCAATAAGGTAACCACGAATGTAATACAGGTAGATTTACATAGCATCCCAAATACCGTGGACCTTTCACCATCAATGGTGGATTCATTATCTCCAACTCAATTAGAGAGATCTCCACTCCTTGTTTCTGAGTTATTGAGTATTGATTTATCATCCCAGGATTCGATAATTGAGCAGTCGCGAGATGCTAGTAAGCGAGCTGGTTTAAAAACGACAAAATTACCAAAACACCCTAGGAACAAGATAAAGGATAATACCACAAAAAAGTCCAAGACATCAAAAAAACCTACTGCCATAGCGAAGAAAGGGGAGAGTAAACTCTCACTCAGGTCTGCAGCACTCAAAGGACAGCAGTCTAAGGATCTACCCATAAGAAAATGTCCAATAGAAACTGTAGTTAATTTGGAGCCGAATAATGGGGGGGCCTCTTTTGTAACTGACATAAACCATGATATTTTTGAACCTGATCACCATTTAGCCGAATACATTAAGGAGCTTTTCAAAATCTTTCTTTCTCCCATAGAGACCAGGTTGAAACGGATTGAGGGACAGTTAATGGATTTGTCTAAAGCCTCAAAATTCCAGCCAAATCCAGTGACATCACAGAATGAAAGCGAAAGTTTAACTCGCCCAAAATCATCTTTACCGACTCCCCCGATTCTTAAGTCAATGGTCCCTGAAAGAAAGGTAATTAAATCGACATCCACTATGACAGATAATATAATAAATGTGGCTATTAAAAAAAACGCCCCCACAAATTTGGTACAGGAGTCCAATACTGCCAAACATTCTACCTGGGGAGCAAATCTAGGAAACCCAAGTATTAGTTTACCCCCAGAAGCCTCACCATATGTGGTAATACTGACCGGAGTCCCTGAATTGAAGGAGGAATATGAAGAGACAACCGGATCATTAAAAAATAAAGTTCAACACTGGTTAAATATTAACCGACCCTTACCATCCAATAGACATAGCAAGATCTTAATGGTCCGTAGGGTACCCTGGGTGGGCCCAGGAAGTAAATCGATATCGGGCGACTGTGTTTTGGTTAATTTTGATAACCCAGACACAGTCGACTATATTTGCTCTTGGGACACCAATTTAAGCAACGAGGGTATCTTACCTAAACGCCTTTCCTTCTTTTATCCACCCACTTCTCCTTACCATCATTTTCGCAGTAACGAAAATTGGATTAGGGTGGGCACTCGGGATTGCGGTATAGTCAATAGGCGTTGGGAAAGGCAGCTCATCAGAGATTGTTCATCTAGGGATACCTGGAAAGGCATACCAACTTTCAATAGATTTGATTGTTTGGAGATGGTGGATTGACTTTTTCAGAAGAACCGAGGCTCTAACGTCCACTATCCCGGTACAGACAAATCACACATTAATATCAACCCCAGGACATCTGCCTCCCTAGTGGAAACTGATGAGTTAAGGGACAATCAGCCTTTAATAACCCAAATAGTATCTCTATTACCTAGCCCATTATTAAATAATGACTTTGAAAATAACCCGTGCGTGAGTGAAATAGAACCCTCTCTGGATTACCCCCAAAATCTAAAACCCCAAGGGGAAAAACCAAGAGGGGAACTGTCTTTCCTCTCATGGAATATAGCGGGATTAGCAAGTAAGGTAAATGACCCCATATTCCGCGATTTAATTGCGGAATATGATATTATCTGTCTTCAGGAATGCTGGGAACTAACTGAGACCCATATTTCAGGCTATCGAACATACTTCACCCCTGCCACTCAGTCACGGAGAGGCAGGTGTTCTGGGGGCCTCTGCACCTATATCTCTAATACAACTATTTTATCCATTAAACAACACATTACATCGGGGCACAATAGCTTTCAGGTTCTCAGTCTAATGGCAGGCGGGAAACGATCTTTTATTGTGGTGAATTTGTATAACAATATTCCAAAGGAATCACAGCATAAAATTTTGGAAGATCTAATTGACTGTTTACGTTCGCTTAGCCTTAATCACGAACAAAATGATACGTGTATCATACTGCTGGGCGACTTTAACTGTCACTTATGCCCCCTAAGTGACTCAGGTATTTGTGGTATGGTTAACCTATCTGGCGAACCATGCACACATTTTGAGCATACCTCTTTGGGAAACTTGTTTAATGCCCTAATTTTTGACTTGAACATGGGGTTCGCAAATGAACTTTGTAAGCCCCCGGTTGTTTTTCAACCTACATTTAATGGGCGTGGTTTACAGTCTGTAATAGACTATATATTGATTTCTACTTTTCACCACCATATTGTACGGTCTTTCTCAACACTGGATACTGTGATGAGCGACCATTATCCGATCAGCACAACTTTTGACATTGAGCTGTGTATTAGATCGGGAAATAACGTAGCCGAAAATTTATATCACCATGCCCTTTCTTTGGCGAGACAAAACGGCTATGTATTAAAATGGAATAAAGTAGACCCTATAAACTTTCTCCAAAATTTAATTAAGGAACATTACAACAATATCAAGACATGTTTGGAGGAAAATCCCGACCCGCACATGATTGCAAATGCTTTTAACCAGATTACTCTATATATTAGTGAAAAACTGACAGGAACATCTCGGACAGGGACGAGAGAAAAAACTGAGGGATGGTTTAATTCTGACTGCACTAAAGCACATTCGTTTTTAAAGCGGATCTTAAAGGAAACACCGAAAGACTTGCCAGCAGTCAGATCTGCGAGATTAGCTTATAGAACCTGCCTGAAAAATCGGAAACAGGAGTTGAAAGAGCTTGCGTGGGAAACCTTAACAAAGGCCAGCAAGTTGAGAGATAGCACTGCCTTCTGGAAAGCAGTAAATGCTCCCTTTTTTGTAGATAGAAAAACAGACAAGGCAGAGCTTGCTATCGACGGACCAACTTGGGTGGAATATTTCACTGAATTATATAAAGAAGATGTTCTTCCCGTCACAGTCTTTATACCACACAATCATCAGCTTTCATCTGACCCTGCCCCTTCCACTTCTTTTCCTATTAGCATTTCGTTCTCTGTCCTGGAAGTAGAATTGGCACTATTAGAAAGTTCGAGAAATAAAGCTCCCGGCCCGGACGGAGTCCCTATTGATATATATAAAAATACATTATCCCTATGGTCTCCTCTGTTGACCAATGTTTTAAATAGTTTTAATACTATCGGCTTTCCATCGACCTGGCAAGAAGCAATAGTTGTGCCTATTTTTAAAAAGGGTGATCGAAACGACCCTAAATGCTATAGGCCTATTTCCTTACTTGACACGTTGATGAAAGTGGCAGGCAGGGTAATCTTAAACAGATTAAATTCCTGGGCAGAGGAAAAGGTTATCCTTTCCAAGTTCCAATATGGTTTCAAAACAGGCCTAGGTACAATCGAACAGGGACTAAATCTGGCCCTAATTATCGGCAAATACATGACGGCAAAAAAAGGTAATCTTTTTATGACGTTCATTGATTTAAGTTCTGCTTTCGATTGTCTGAACCATGAGGTACTATGGGATACCTTGACAGGCTTGGGTATTGATACAAACATCCTTAATTTCATCAAAGAATTATACAGGGGGGCTGGTGCAAAGGTTCGATTTGGAAATAAAGGAGAATGTTCTACTAAGTTCCCAATAAACAAAGGAGTCCGACAGGGGTGTATCCTGGCACCATTTCTTTTTAATTTATACATAAATGGTGTGGCGGAATTTTTAACCACACAAAATGTAGATTATCCTTTAATTGATGGCACGGCGGTTCCCATTTTACTATATGCGGACGACGCAGTTATCATGGCGAGAACCCAATTGGGCCTCCAAAAAGCTCTAACTTGCTTTACACTGTTTATGAGTACTAGAGGACTAAAAGTAAATATTGGGAAAACCTTTTCCATGTGCTGCTCCTCGAAGAAAAAACTCCCCTGTAATGTTTTTATCGAAAAGTCCAAGATAGCTCTTACAAGTACCTTCTCATATTTAGGGGTTGTTTTTAATGAAAAAGGTTCCTGGAAAGCAGCGATTAGGAGTAGAAACCTTGCTTTCGCCCGTGCACTAGGAGCAGTAAAACAGTTTTCCAACAAATTGGGGGGTAGGCCTGTACGCATTTTAATGGACATTTATAATGCCAAATGCATTTCAACCGCAATATATGGTTCTGGCCTATGGGGCATTGCTGACTGTCAAGAGATCCAAGTAAGAGAAAATTATTTTCTGCGCTATCTCTTGGCGGTCCCAAATTCGTCCCCCACATATATCTGTCATAAAGAATTAGACCTGCCATACATTTCAGATTTGATTAAAGTTAGCCCCTTACTGTTATGGCACAAGATATGGACTAAAGAGGAAACTGTCTTTAATAGATCTATTTTGATTGACTGCCTTAAATTAGAAAGATGCATGGATATTCCCTGGATTGCTTACATAAAAGAATTTATGATTAAGATGGGACACCCAGCCTTCTTTGAAAACCCTGGTTCTTTAAACTCGATGTCCAGGAAGGATTACAAACAAAGGTGCCTTGACGCTGGTGTGATGAAATAAGCAAGAAATCAGTACTCCAACATAATTCACTGCTACAGGCCCCTGGTCTACAGTTGTACCTGTCCCCCGATTTTCCCAGTTATGACAGGATGCTGTTAGCCCGTCTGAGAGTTGGATCTTATTTTAGATTAATAACTTTCCCAGCTAGAAATGATTGGTCTTCACATTTAATTAAGTGTCCCTGTGATAATGTTGCAACACAATCGCAAATACACTGTGTCCTATTTTGTAAATTTTATTCATGGGGAAGAAGGCTATATTTGATGCCCCTACTGAAGTCCTGGGGATTCAGGCAGTGTAGGCCTGCTTTCCTGAAACTGCTCTTTCTCCAAGATGAAATAACCATTAATGCCTTAGCTAAGTTTTTAAAATTTGCTATTAGGTGTAGACTGTCGATGAACTAAGGCAGAGCCCGTTTTTTTGCCGAGTAACTCGACTAAGCCGTATATAAAGCTGTAACACTTTTTTCTTAATGTAGTATTTTTAATATGTATGTATTTTAATGTTGCTTTTATGGTTTTTATACTGAAATCGAATAAAGCTATCTTGAATGAATGAACAACATTAGAAGAATAAACAAGCATTTACAATGCAACGGTCTCGGCATTGTTAAAGTTAGAGCTATTGGCATTGCTCATGACAATGCCGTTTCTTTAAATGTTTGAAAAACAAAAACATAAACAACAATAATGTCATGAGCAATGCCAATAGCTCTAACTTTACCAATGCCGAGACCATTGCATTGTAAATGCTTGTTATCTCTCGCGAGCGAGACTGCGCAAGCGCAGCTATCGCTAGCCGAGACCTAATGACATAAAATGTCTGTAAGTGCTTGAAGTATATTGAAGGTTCCATCTAAGGACCTGCAAGCGACACATACAAGCATTGGTAAAGCCAATAGGTCTCGTCCTCAAAGACCTATTAGCTTTGCCAATGGGTTTAGCCATGCGTCACAACATCATGGATGCTGTACAATGGTTAAAGAATAAAAAAAAACGCTTTGTCGCAGCCGCCAACCGGCCCACCAATGGTAAGCTGTGGGCGGGCTGTAAACCCACTGTAAAACACACAATATGTCTTTCAACAGACGGCGCATGCGCTGCTTAAGGCAGGACCTAAAAACGGACATACTAGAGCCAGGTGGTCAGGGAATACGGGACGGTAATATCACACACAGGTTGACGGATTATCTTGACTTTTGCTGGGCAAGTCTACTGTGGCACATCTGGAACAGGCATCACATGTATAAAAGCTGTATTATTCGTCTTTACTAATGGGATTTGAGCCTGAAAAGACCTCTGGCGCTGATGCGTAGCCCACTCGGCTATTATCCCTGTGACCTGCCAGTTACCCCCGGTCCTTTGCAGCAAGGGCTCAAACCCACTGTGCCCAACAGCTGAGAAGCCGTCAACACTACTATTGTTCACACGTGCATTGCCCTGGTAGTGTAGGAGGCCAGCGCCCTCATACTGTTACTGGTGAAACCCCCCTCCCTTCCCACGCACATCCCCGACAGGCCGCAGACGGCGAGATCTGAGCGCGAGCAACAGGAAAGCCTCTTAACCCCACGCGAGGTCAGGGACCTCCATGAAAGATTAGCGTTCACTCCCTGCGGTATTTTTGGAATATCACGATACTTTTGCTTTGTTTGGTGCCAAAACACGAGATCACTTGGGGATAATGATAGGCTTGCTTTCTGACGGGGCGTGCCGGGGGCTGCTTTCATCTCACTTTGAAGCCCCCCTCAGTTGTGAATCGTGTGTCCCGCCAGCAGACGCACCACAGACGCCCCCACCCTTCCTCTGGGCCTTTGAATTTCAAGCGCCCCTCCCCATCCCTGCTCCTCTTTCACGGGTGTCTGCTGTGAGTGATTTACACATGAATGAGTACAGTGACGTTTGTCGGGCTGCAGCGGGCTTCCTGCTATTGTCTTAGCATTGTGAAAACACAGGCCTGCATCTGCCTCGTCATCTGTACTCAAGGCCGGTGTAAAATGCAGTACCCCTCAAACCGGCCTCCTGTCTCACTGCAGCGGATGACAATCTCGGATTAAACAGACACCTTGACGCCCCGCCCATTCCGCCCAGATAGGCAAGCTGCGGTTTTGAAAAAACTGTATTCACCAAACAATAAATAATGGACAAGGTCTGCGGTGCACGCTGGTGTGTACCTTTCTTTTTTTCTTTTTTTTGCAGTTTTATATATCGCCCGAACTCGGCCCGAAAGTGTTACAGTAATACATGAGCACGGTTGCAGTACACAATCAATCAATCAATCACTGCATTTGTAAAGCGCGCTACATACCCGAGAGGGTCTGAAGGCGCTGGGGAGGGGGTGCTACTGGTCAAAGAGCCAGGTCTTGAGGAGCCTTCTGAAGGCCAGCAGGTCCTGGGTCTGTCGTAGGATGGTGGGGAGAGTGTTCCAGGTCTTGGCGGCGAGGTAGGAGAAGGATCTGCCGCCGGCGGTGGTTTTTCGGATGCGAGGGACTGTGGCGAGGGCGAGGTTGGCTGAGTGGAGGCTTCGGGTGGGGGTGTGGAAGCTGAGTCGGTTGTTGAGGTAGGTGGGTCCGGTGTTGTGCAGTGCTTTGTGTGCGTGGATCAGGAGCTTGAAGGTGATCCTTTTGTTGACGGGGAGCCAGTACAGGCCTCTCAGGTGGAGTGTGATGTGGCTGCGGCGGGGGACGTCGAGGATGAGTCGGGCCGAGGCGTTCTGGATGCGTTGGAGTCGTCTCAGGAGCTTGTTTGTAGTTCCTGAGTAGAGGGCGTTCCCGTAGTCGAGTCTGTTGGTGATGAGGGCCTGGGTAACGGTTTTTCTCGTGTCGAGGGGGATCCATTTGAAGATCCTGCGGAGCATACGGAGGTGTTGAAGCAGGACGCGGAGACGGCGTTGACTTGCCTGGTCATGGAGAGAGTGGAGTCGAGGATGACCCCCAGGTTGCGTGCGTGGTCCGTGAGTTCCGGGGCTGTGCCTAGTGACGTGGGCCACCAAGAGTCGTCCCAGGCTGATGGGGTGGGTCCGAGAATGATGACCTCTGTCTTGTCTGAGTTCAGCTTCAGTCTGCTGTCCTTCATCCAGTCGGCTACGGCCTTCATTCCTCTGTGGAGGTTAGCTTTGGCGGTGTGGGGATCTTCGGTGAGGGATATGATCAGCCGGGTGTCGTCGGCGTAGGAGATGATGTTGAGGTTGTGTTGTCGTGCGACGTGGGCGAGGGGGGCCATGTAGATATTGAACAGCGTCGGGCTGAGGGAGGATCCCTGTGGGACGCCGCAGATGATCTCGGTGGTTTTGGAGCGGAAGGGTGGGAGGCGGACGCTCTGGGTTCTGCCGGAGAGGAAGGATGTGGTCCAGGCCAGGGCCTTCTCTTGGATACTGGCGTCATGGAGGCGTGCTGATAGGGTGCGGTGGCAGACCGTGTCAAAGGCTGCTGATAGGTCCAGGAGGATGAGGGCGGCTGTTTCTCCTTTGTCCATCAGGGTCCGGATGTCGTCAGTGGCGGCGATGAGGGCGGTCTCGATGCTGTGGTTTCTGCGAAAACTGGATTGGGAAGGGTCCAGGATGTTGTTAACTTCGAGGTAGTGTGTCAGCTGTTTGTTGACAATCTTCTCGGTCACTTTTGCCAGGAAAGGGAGCAGGGAGATGGGCCGGAAGTTCTTGAGGTCCTTGGGGTCCGCCTTGGGCTTTTTCAGAAGGGCGTTGATCTCGGCGTGCTTCCAGCATTCTGGGAAGGTTGCTGTCTCAAAGGAACAGTTGATTGTTTTCCGGATTTGGGGCGCGATGGTTGCGCTGGCTTTGTTGAAGACGTGGTGAGGGCAGGGGTCCGATGGGGATCCAGAGTGGATGGAGTTCATGGTTTTGATGGTGTCTTCATCGCTGACGCTGGACCAGACGGTCAGGCGACTGGTGCGAGTGGTAGTCGCAGGGGTGGTGGACTCTGTGGTGGGTGCGGGGGGGTCAGAGTTGAAGCTGTCGTGGATGTCGGTGATCTTGCGGTGGAAGAAGGTGGCCAGGGAGTCGCACAGGTTTTGAGATGGCGGGATGTTGTTGGTGTTGGAGCTGGGGTTGGAGAGTTCTTTCACGATGCTGAAGAGTTCTTTGGTGTTGTGTGCGTTGTTGTCTAGGCGGTCCTTGAAGGCAGTCTTCTTGGCGGTCCTGATGAGTTGGTGGTGTCTGCGGGTGGCGCTCTTGAGGGCTGTGTGGTTGTCTGGTGTTCGGTCGTGGAGCCATTTCTTCTCGTCCTCGGTGAACCAGGCGGCTTTCTTGTTGGTGTGGTTGGTTGTAGAGGTCTTGAGAGGGGCGAGGGTGTTGGCGCAGTCGTTGATCCACTGTGTGAGGTTGGTCGCGGCGGTGTCTGGGTCGGTGGGGTCGGTGGGTGGTCTCAGGGCGAGGGCGGTAGTCAGTTGGTCCTCGGTGACCTTGCCCCAGCAGCGGCGTGGTAGCTGTTGGGTGCGATGGTGTGTGGTGGGTTTTCTGAAGGTGAAGTGGACGCATCTGTGGTCGGTCCAGTGTGGTTCGGTGGTGTGGTTGAAGGAGACGTGGGGGCTTGCGGAGAAGATGGGGTCGAGCGTGTGTCCAGCGGCGTGGGTAGGTGTCGTTACGAGCTGTTTGAGTCCGAGGTTGGCGAGGTTGTCGATCAGGGCGGTGGAGTTGGCGTCGTTGTTGTTCTCGAGGTGGAAGTTCAGGTCCCCGAGGAGGATGTAGTCCGTGGAAGTGAGGGCGTGGATGCTGATGAGGTCGGCGATGGTGTCACTGAACTGTGGGCGGGGTCCGGGAGGTCTGTAGATGAGAGTTCCTTTGAGGGTGATGTTGAGGTTGGTGTGGATCTGGAAGTGCATGTGCTCGGCAGTGGTGAGGGTGTCATCGGTGTTCGTTGAGATTTTGATGGAGTCTTTGTGGATGATAGCGATTCCTCCTCCCACTCCGTTGGTGCGGTCTCTGCGGGAGATCTTGTAGTCCTGTGGGATGGCTATGGCGATGTCTGGTGCTGAGGTGGCGTTCAGCCAGGTCTCCGTCAGGAAGGCAACGTCGGGGGCGGTGGAGTCTAGGAGGTCCCAGAGTTCGATGGCGTGCTTGCGAGCGGAGCGGGTGTTGAGGAGGATGCAGCGGAGGTGGTTGGGTTCTCTGGCTGGTGGTGTGGAGGGTTGGATGCTGGTGAATCTGCAGTTCCGGCAGGTGAAAGGCCCCTGGGTGCGTTTCGGGGTGGCCCGGTAGCAGGGGTGGTCTCGTCTGGTGTTGAGTGCGTGGAGGGTGCTTGCGTCGTAGTGCAGTCTGGCATTGCAGGGGGTGCGGGGTCCAGGGGTTCTGGCGCTGGGTGCGGTCCAGGCGCGGACGGGCGCAGACGGGCTTGCCTTAGGAGCGCCTTTGGCGCGCCAGCGGCGCACCCGCTGTGCGCGGCCGCTGTGCGGCCGCTTCGCGGCCTCCATATGAGGGCAGAGGGAGGGAGGAGCAGCTGGGAGGTGGGAGCGGGACGGCCAATGGGAGTGAAGGGGGCGGGGCCGCAGGGGCTCAGCGGCGGGGGAAAACCCGGGGAAAACCCGGGGAAAAAACAGAGGGAAAGACGGCGGTAGAGGGACAACAGAGCACAGGGGTACAGAAAGCAAAACACAGGGGCACAGAATGAAAAAACAAAGTGGCACAGAAAGCCAAGCGCAGGGGTACAGAATAAAAAAGGGAGCGAACAGTCAGGCGGCAAAAGCAGCAACGGAGGTTCAACCCACAGGGGACTGCGTGGCGGATGGGGGAGCGACCTGCCTGGTGACAGGGTCAAAGGTCACTCTCTACCACCGCTTCGCGGCCTCCATATGAGGGCAGAGGGAGGGAGGAGCAGCTGGGAGGTGGGAGGGGGCGGCCAATGGGAGTGAAGGGGGCGGGGCCGCAGGGGCTCAGCGTCGGAGGAAAACCCGGGGAAAAAACGGCGGGAAAAGACGGCGGGAGAGGGACAACAGAGCACAGGGGTACAGAAAGCAAAACACAGGGGCACAGAATGAAAAAACAAAGTGGCACAGAAAGCCAAGCGCAGGGGTACAGAATTAAAAAAGGGAGCGAGCAGTCAGGCGGCAAAAGCGGCAACGGAGGTTCAACCCACAGGGGGCTGCGTGGCGGATGGGGGAGCGACCTGCCTGGTGACAGGGTCAAAGGTCGCTCTCTACCACCACTTCGCAGCCTCCATATGAGGGCAGAGGGAGGGAGGAGCAGCTGGGAGGTGGGAGCAGGGCGGCCATTGGGAGTGAAGGGGGCGGGGCCTCAGGGGCTCAGCGGCGGGGAAAAAACAGCAGGAAAAGACGGCGGGAGAGGGACAACAGAGCACAGGGGTACAGAAAGCAAAACACAGGGGCACAGAATGAAAAAACAAAGTGGCACAGAAAGCCAAGCGCAGGGGTACAGAATAAAAAAGGGAGCGAGCAGTCAGGCGGCAAAAGCAGCAACGGAGGTTCAACCCACAGGGGGCTGCATGGCGGATGGGGGGAGCGACCTGCCTGGTGACAGGGTCAAAGGTCGCTCTCTACCACCGCTTCGCGGCCTCCATATGAGGGCAGAGGGAGGGAGGAGCAGCTGGGAGGTGGGAGCGGGGCGGCCAATGGGAGTGAAGGGGGACAAGGTTACACGTTCATTAGAAATAACACTTAATCCCCCTGCCACCTCCCCTACAGTCCTACCTTCCCTCCATGCTCAGCCTGCCAACTTCCTCTCAGTGGTAATTTGAGCCAGTGGTTTCCGATGCTGGACACCTGCCGGCTCTAATAACAGTCTACCACATGGTGGTGCTGTCTGTCAAATTTTGAGATAAGCAGACGGTGTTTAACAATTCAATATACATAAAAAATCAATAATATATGCCACCAATGCCATTCTTATGGCTTTAGGTAGCCTGGAGTAGTCAGAATTGTCACTTGTAGCAGTGTGATGGTTAGTTATGTTGGCGCTGTCATTAGCAGCGCTGACAGGGGCAATGGGTATTTCAAGCTGCAGGGACCTCCAGAGAAGTGCCCCGGTGATTACTTTTTTCTTTTACAAATTAAGCACTGTTCCCCAGTGGTGGCTGGCATTTATGGAGCATGCAGCCGTGGCCCGTGCAGGTAAGAGCGGTGGGATCCGGTGGGGGGGATTTCGACGGACGATGACAAGGGAACATTAAATAAATAATTATTTTTCCCTCGTCATCGTCTTTCAGAATCTCCCCCCACCGCCCACCGATCTTACCTGTATGGGCCGCAGCTGGGAGCATGGTAGGGCACGAGGGACAAAAATAAATAAGAAAATAATTGCACTTACCTTCCTGGCGTGACATCCTCCTCGTTCAGGTCTTCTTGAGGCAGGCTCCAGCGCAGGACCTAGAAAACTGCACTAACCAATCCTGGTACTGCTCTGATGCAGCATGAGAGAAGCACCAGGATTGAAGGGAGCTGCATGCTTCGGGGCTCCCAAGGCCACTGGAGCCCTAAGCTTTCTCTGGCCCAACTGTTCTTGACAGCTGGGTTAGAGAGTTTTAAAATGCACATGTCTGGCATAAATGGGACACGCTCAGACCCAAACAACTATAGGTTAATAGCCCTAATAGACGTTGAGGCCAAGATCTACGCATCTAACCTACTGGCAGACCTGGAGAATTGGGTCAGAAGTAAAAACCTGATCCCAAAGACACAAACAGGATTCTGGGTCGGCATGGGCACCCTAAAAAACTTATCAGCACTAACTCTCCTAGCCTAGAAAGCAATTGACAACTAACATCCTATCTACATGCTTTCTAGACCTCAAAGCTGCTTTTGATAAAGTGCCAAGATCCAAACTCTGGGTTAAAATGTAAGCTTGGGGCGCCCCTCCCAATCTATTGGGAGCAATCATCAACTTATATTCGCATACCTGGGTTCAAATAAAAAAAGGAGACGGTCGGCGCCTAACAAAGAAATTTCCAACAATAAACGGGCTAAAGCAAGGATGTGTGCTGGCCCCTAGCCTATTCAACATCTATACCGCCGATCTAGAGAGCTACCTACGCACAATCCTGGGTGACTCACCGAAATTGGGACAAACCACCATAGCGAGTCTGCAATATGCGGATGATATCGTGCTTCTCTCTCAAACTCCACTTGGCTTACAACGGCTGATTTCACAACTCGCGCTGTACATCTCAAATGCACAATTAACAGTAAACCTAAAAAAATCTAATGTCCTATGCTTCTCCAGCACTCGCAAAAAACGACCAAAATTTGTTTGGAGGATAAATTCTTGTACTCTAAACCAGGTGACGAATACAAATATTTGGGCATCCTACTAGATCGCCAATTAAACTATAAACATCATTTAGACCTTGGGAATACAAAATCAAAACAACTTCAATTCGCTTTCAAAACGATACAAAAAAACTAAATGTAAGCTCAACCAGTCACTTGCTAAAGGTTGTAGCAGCAAAATTTCTGCCCTCAATCACATATGGCTCGGAAATGATGGCCACCAAGGACTCTAAAACGCTAAATCTTGCTCAATCAAGATTGTTAAAAAAACTGTTCTCAATTCCGCGCCATATTTCCCAAGCGCAAATACGCCTGGAATATGGATTAACAAACCAGATACCGGCCAGACAAGGGTTCCTGGCCAAATATTACTGGCACATGCGGGACGTCGAAGACAACACGCTTGTCCATCACTGTTGGGAAGAGGTCGAAAAACAGGCTAGGCAGACCAATTCCACATGCAAGTCTCTTAGGCAAGCGCTTCTATCACTAATCCTGGAAGAAGCTTGGCATTCACCAAGGTCATATCTTGCTTTTAAACAAACCACCAACAAAGCCGTCAAACAAGCATCATTGCAAATAGACAACGCAATAGTGGCTGGCAAAAGTCATGCCTGGATCGTGATGCCAACGTATAAACAACTGAAACAACAATCCTATTTACAAGAATGCTTTAGGGATCACTATAAGAGGAAACTAAGCTTACTGAGATTGGGGTGGTTTACGAGCAAAGACCTTACCCCAAAATGGTTACGGACCTGGCCATCTCTGGATTGTCGCCTCTGTGACAAGGGAGTAGAGTCGTTACTACATCTATTATGTATTTGCCCGGCCTTACACAATCTAAGGGAGATCCTCCTGAGGCCAATCTTAAGAGAAGCACAAGTCAGGACCTGCAGGGCGGCTGTGATAAAATACCTCAGTGGGTCTTCGATACAACTTTCCTGTAAAACGATAAAATTCCTGACATTTGCTGCTCAAGAGCTCGAAAAAAAGGCAGTAGCAAAAGAGGAACTGGGACATATGGATACTCTTCAGCCGTACCCAGATCCTTCTTGATGCACTGCACAGCCACTCTCCTCCCCCTGCTCTTCTTTTTTTATTCCAAGTCACTGCAAGCACTACACTTGAGACAAGGGGGACAGTTACATTTAATCAAATATAAGCCCTAACGTGTGTAGTATCCCTTGTTATAACAGTCATTTGCTGGCCCCAATCTTCTAATGAGAGGGCCATTGTCTTATAAAATGCCATTACTGTTTTTATTTTTCTTGTATATTTAAAAACGCTCTCCCTGTTTTTACTCATTATGTATATGTGTGTAATGTCGTCCAGGACACGGGGGCATGTTTTATTTTTATTCAATATGTTGTTGTGTACCACATGGTCGTATGTTCCACCCTTTTATGATTTTAACAAATCAAATAAAAGTATATTTCTTCATGTCTGGCTGGCCGTCACAGGATAGCCGGCCAAAGAGACATGCGCACTTTAGACCTAAAGTGTCCTGCCCATCACTGCTCTCTGCCGGCTCTCCGCTGCTTCCAGTCAGCTGCGGCCCGCCCCCTTCCTGACGCTCTGCTCGGGACAGGGTTATCGAAAAATAAAATGGTAATAAATTAAATTTATAATCATTTTATTTTTCATCTCTGGGGGCAATTTAGTTAGTGGGATGACGCTCCACTGCCTTAATGGAGGAGCCGTCCCTGCTCTTCCCTCTACCTCCAGCACCACTGCGTGGTACATCTTAGTACCCATTATCTGGACCAACATCACTCAGCTCACCCCAGCTCACCTTTAATGTAGGAAAGAGCTGCAGACACATCTTTGAAGAACTCTGCATCCCCATAAAGTGTCAGTCTGTCTTCGCTCTCAGTGCCCAGCCACCTCTTCTATCACTCATTGACTTTATGCTTGCATTTGATCCTGTTGGGAGCTCCACTGCTTTTTGGCTCGATTTGTGTTATACAAACGCCACCTACAAACATCATCCTTCCACCTCTGTTTCTGATTTCTTACATGACCCGCTAACCGCAGGAGGAGATTAAACAGTTTGACCACAGAGAGCTGGCTCTTAGCGTAAAGGATGCTGGTGAAAGCAACTAAAGAAGGGAAAGCAGGTGAAAAAATCACTTGGCGGCAGCCAACTGGTCTGGCTTTTACAATAATTACATGGATTGTTGGGATTGTTTTGGCTTGCCTGTTTGACCACAATGTAATGTGTGATCCTGGACAAATAACTTCATTTCTCTGTGCGCCAGGTCCTCTACCTGCAAAAAACACAGACAGACCGGTAAGCATTATTAACATAACAAGCTCTTACTAGTATCAGACAAGAGGGTAAAGAAGACATGGTCACAGACTCACTCATCCCTGTTTATTTTCCCAAACAGTTGTAATCTATGCTGCTCAACGGTGCTATACAATAGCTGAATATGCTGCACATAATATAACATCATATAAACTCAGGAAAGACATGTCGCCATGATCCTGCATTCACTGTACATCTGTATTTCATGCTTAGGAAGACGGAATGTCAGCACTTCACACATATATATATATCAAATCTAAACAGGAGGAGAGGAAGAGGATTTTGGGCAAAGAACCAGTAATCCCTGAGGATACTAATACCATTATCAACCTGACGCCCTTGGAGCTATCGGAAGGTGACAAAAGGATTCTCTCCTTAGGCCTATCGTATGCACCTCAGAACGATTTTGATTATGCCGCCACGCGCCTCGATCTATATAAAGCAGTACGTAAGATGAAGCTCAAAAAATCCTTTGCACTTCAAAATAATCGACGTAATATCATTGACAATACACATGAAACATCTCTACAGGATGCCATGCAGGACCTTTGGGACACTGAGGGAACAGGCGGAAGCAGTGAAGCTAATCACCAGACTGGTATTAATCTACTGGGGCTAGTTACCCCGTTCAGACCTAAATCGACATATAACCCTATTATGCCAAGAGATGCCCTGGATATTTTCAATGAAAACGTTATTGCAGGAATCAAGACGCTGCACATGCAAACTCAAAATAACCGACGCCGATACAATCGGCAAACACAGCAATATCATCAACTTATCTCCAAACTCAAAGGCAATAAGACGATTGTTGTCCGTCAAAGTGATAAAGGGGGCAATATTGTCTTGTTAACAAAGGAGTACTATGATCATGATGCCTTCGACCAACTCAATGACAGAGACTGCTACACCCGCACAACTGCAGCAGCCATTCAGGCATCCAATAATGAATTTAGGGGCAAGTTGGCGAGCTGGAGGAGACACAAGCTCATATCTGAAACGGAGTACAATTTCTTGAGGAATGACAATCCAGTAATCCCCACCCTGTACTTTATTCCGAAAGTGCACAAAGACTCAAGTAGACCCCCGGGCAGACCCATCATTTCAGCTCGGGAGGGCATGTATGAAAAAACATCACAATATATAGACTTTTTCTTACAGGATTTTGTAAAATCTTTGGATTCTTATGTGCAAGATACAAGGGACTTTTTGCGCAAGATCGATAAGGTTGAATGGAAAGATGAATACTGGATGCTAGCACTTGATGTGACCTCACTTTACACGAGTATTGGTCATAATGATGGCATTCATGCCATCAAATACTTTTTATCACGGAAACCAGTTCTATTTGGAACTCACAACGAGATGCTGATTGTGATGCTTGAATTTTGCCTGCTAAACAATAACTTTATGTTTAATAGCCTACTGTATCGCCAACTGAGGGGCGTAGCTATGGGGCTAGTTTTTCCCCTAGCTATGCCTGCCTCCACATGGGATACTGGGAGAAAATGATACTACAGAGGGATCATGCCAAATGCCTTAAAGACAAAGTGGTAGTTTGGTTGCGCTTTATAGACGACCTCTTTGTTATATGGAATGGTTCTTTGGAAGAGGCACATGGTTTTATTGAGAATCTAAATGTTAATAATCTTAACCTCCATTTTACGGCAACTTGTAGTCAATCCAGTGTTACATTTCTAGATACTGAAGTATACATACAGGCAGGCAAACTTGAAACTAGAGTGTTCCGTAAATTGACTGCAGGCAACTCTACCCTTCATGCATCCAGTGCTCACCCGCTCCACCTTATTAGTAGTATACCTTATGGTGAAATGCTGCGTCTTAAACGAATATGCAGCAACAAAAAGGATCTTAAAGCAGCTCAGTTACTAAGCAGGCAAAGGTTTAGGGAGAGAGGCTACTCGACAAGCGTTATTGATAGTGCCATTGCTAGATCTAATGCCCTTAACCGCGATGATCTACTAACATCCACTATCAGTGTCACTGGTATTGCCACAGCTCAGACTTATCAGGAGAGGAAGGACATTAGATCACCCGATGCCTTTAGATTTATTATGGGTTATAGTAAGCAGCATATTGAAATACGGAAAATTATAAACAGAAATTGGCCCACTGTACGGAGTGATCCAATTATTGGCCCTTTGCTCCCACAACGAGCTTTGATCACCTACAGCAGGGCCCCTACTATGAGAGAAGCATTGGTCAATACGAATCCTGAAACTATCAATAAAACTTCCTGGCTGCAACTCAATAGTGGATTTTACAAGTGTAAGACCTGTAAAGCATGTGCCCATGGCATCAACACAAAAGCATTCACAGATCCATTCAGCAATAGACAATACAAGATCAATAAGTTGCTAACTTGTAAAACTGAATATGCGATTTATGTCCTTACCTGCCCATGCAATCTCAGCTATGTGGGGAGCACGAAACTAGCGGTTCACAAGCGTGTGCTGCAACATTTACGTGCGATCTCCAACCAAGACAATACCTACCCCGTAGCTAGGCATTTTAAAGAAACCCACAAAAGTGACATCAAGGGACTCAGTTACTTTGTTATTGATTCCATTGAACCTAGCAGAAGGGGAGGGGATCGGGAGACTAATCTGCGCAGATTGGAAACACGCTATATCCAGCAACTCAATACTAAGACCCCATCGGGTTTAAACATGACTGAGGATCTGCACACATGCTTGGGCTAAATAGACCTGTATAACTGAGTATATACAATTTATCTATTTTCCAGTTTTAATTTATACGAGCAAAGGTTTCCACTTGGTGATGATGATACATCTCTGTTCACCTTTTTGGATTTTACCCTGTGCCTTATATGTGTATTTATATGGAATTTGAATCAGATGTTTATTAGGCAATTTTTAACTCTTTTAGTCATTTGTCTTAATCTATTTAATTGTTTTAACGATACAATTATTTATTTAGTATTTTACTATTTATTTAGTTTTGACAATTTGTACTGTATAGATAATCTTGCGTATTTGCACATCTGTATTCGTCAATCATTCCTTCATAATACTATTTTGGAGACACTGCTCAAGCTTCTCACGCTGTTGAACCTTCCTAACCCATATCCCTCCATTCTATCACCAACTGAACCGTTAATCTCATTGTACTCCTACCTCCGCATAGCTTGAAGTGTTCGCAATCATTTGATGTGATATTGTCCTACTTGTGGTACACCGGAGGGTGTGACCGGTTTCGAATCATGGATATACAGAACATACATCATTTATTAGTTTTTTATCTACACTGGCACTAATACACTTTACTTTTAGAGCTACACTGTTTCATCAGGCACATCTACCATGGGGTAATAGTACATATCTATTGTTTTTTAGTATTTGAAACCATACCAAATGTATTGTTCTTACCTATGGTACTACAATGAAATTTGAACAATAGTTTGTTTTTATTCTTTTTACCGCAGTAATTTGGTAACAATTGTTTACAGTCTAGTTTTAGGTTAATTGGGCATTTATGCTGCTATTTTGAAATATGATTTACTTTATATTATTTCAAAGACACATTTGTACTATTTACAATTATTCTTGTTATCAACCTTTTTTATGTGGTAACTCAGTGACAAATTTTGTGCATGTAGTCATTATTTTCTCTTCTATGTCTATGAGGAACCCCCCCATGGGACCTCCCCAGGTGATGTTGAACGTAGCCAGCACTAGCACTTTAAATTTGTGGCTCTGCGAGCACAACGCTGTCATGTGAACAAGGCTCTAGGAGAGCCGAAACGTTATGGCCGTCGCTCTGGGCAAATAAATGAAAAATTGCACCTTAAACTGGTTCGTGTACTAACTTCGCAAGCGTCAGCAGGACTATCGAAGCTGGTGGAGGTGGTTATTTTGATATATATATATATATATATACATATTTAGATAGATAGATAGACAGACAGACAGACAGACAGACAGACAGACAGACAGACAGACAGACAGACAGACAGACAGACAGACAGACAGACAGACAGACAGACAGACAGACAGGTAGGTAGATAGATAGATAGATAGATAGATAGATAGATAGATAGATAGATAGATAGATAGATAGATAGATAGATAGATAGATAGATACTGCAGGCTGTAGGACTCGGCAGCATTGAGAAGGAGCCGCCATGGATGCTGTCAGTAGTCTGTGCCTGTTTTCATGCACTGCTGGACCCGAGGCACTTTGAAAATGTATGGAGTGCGCCATACATGCCAATAGACCCGATTCAGGTGGGAGACTACCGATTTTTCAAGCCAAAAATGGCTTTATTTTAGCTGTCTCCCGTCTGAAATTGCATTTTCCATAATAGGAGTTAATGGGGAATTTTCATTCTCCCAATTTTTTACTGTAAATCTCCCACTCCCTGTCCTAAAATGTTGGCATGTATGGTGCTCATGGATATCGTTTAGGGGTCGCAGCTGTGACCACTGGCTTGCCTCTTGCAGCCCCTGGCACTGCGTTTGTGACCCCTGGCCTCAGAAGTGGTCAAATCAGTGCCAAGAACATTAGGGAGACAGAGCAATCTTTATTTTCTGTCAATTTCCATTATTTTTTTTTCAGTTTGAAAAGCTTTATTAAATAAAATAGTTAATAAATACGGAAATCAGCAAATACAGAAGAAAGAGTTTTGGATATGAAGTTAAACAATAATTTAGGCTAAAATCAATATAGAAAAGTTAAAAGCATTTTGTAAGGTTTAAAAAAGGAAGGAAGGGACAGAAGGGGAGAGGAAGAGAAGAAAGGGAAAGAGGGGAAGAAGCGTTAACACCACGAAATTATGAAATACAAAGAAAAGCATAGGAACCAGAAATTATGAATAAATCATACAATAAGTACGGTATACAAGATATTACAGCATTAGAGTCATATAAAAAGAAACAATATAAAAAGAGAACAGAGAGAATAACCATCTAGGGGGTTTGAAATTTTCTGAGTTGTTGTGTGGAATTTTCTTTAGGGCCATACGGTCTAAATAAGTAGTAAGTGGTAACCAAAAAAGGTCTCTGTTAAGAACCGGCTTACAGGATGAAGCAAATGCAACATCAAGTCTATGAAAATGACAAAGAGTATTCCACCAACACTGTATGGAGATGTTTGTAAGGGATTTCTAATTAAATGAGATGTGTTGGAATGCAAGAGCAAGCATGAGATCGAGTAAGCCAAGGGAGTGCAAGGAAAGGTCTGAGGAGTCAGATAGAGAATCAGATAGAGACTCAGATAGACTGCCCAGGAAAAGAAGAGACATAGAGCGAATAATGGAGATGTTAAATATTCGAGAGATATAGAGCCAAATCTTATCCCAGAATTTAGAGACTGTAGGGCAATGAAAAAAGAGGTGAATAAGATCAGCGTCAGGAGAGCCGCAAGTCCAGCACTTACAATCAGAAGAAACAGAATAACGTGACAAAGAAATCGGAGAAAGAAACAATCTGTGAAATAGAAAAAATAAAGATTGAGTAAGAGAGGCAGAGTGGGAAATTTTTAAGGATCTGGACCAGATTTTATCCCAAAGAGCAACAGACCAGACACAACCCAAATCCGTTTCCCAGGATAGTTCAACTTTCGATTTGGCCCGATCAGGATCGGGAGATAAAAAGAATTTATAAATGAGAGAGGCTTTAGGAAGGGAGAGAAGTAATTGGAGAAGAGGGTTTTGTGCAGAAGGTTAAGACAAGGAAGGAAGGGAATAGTAGGTGTCTAGAGTTATTGTCATAAGCGTGGAGAATTCACGTAGAAAAGATAGGGGGCACTGAAATAAAAGCTGAAATTGGGGAAAGGAGCAAGGGGTAGTTCCATCGAAGAACTGATTGACCTACTTGATACCAAGAAGTCTCCAGGTGTTCCAAAAAATGGGTCTATTATTTAGAAGGACGAGTGAGTTATGCCAGATAGGGGAATCTAAAAAAGATTCACGGGTAACAATAGAAGAATGAACTAAGGATGACAAAAGGGAAGAGGTATATCTAAATAAAGGGAGAAATGTATAGGAGTTTTTAGAAGAGAAACGTATGACCTCATTGAAGGAAAAGGGTAGCAGCAATACTTGTTCAATGGAAAGCCAAAGAGGAGTAAAAGGGGAAAATTCGGAAGAGAGCCACCTAGAAGCTTGACGTAAAGAGAAAGACTTATGATAGAGACGAAAACCTGGGAAGTTGACACCACCATTGAGTTTGGACTTTCGGAGGGATGATAAGGCAATTCTAGATTTTGTATTTTTCCAAAGAAATCTTGACAGGCATGAATCAATACGTTTAAAGTGAATAGCGGGAATATGAACAGGAAGCATGGAAAAAATATATATGAGGATAGGGGCAATCATCATCTTTATCGAGTCCAGGCGGCCCCACCAAGAAAGAAAAAGTGGATTCCAAGAAGAAAATGTATTTTCAATGCGAGAAAGGACTGCGGACATATTTCATTGGATTGAGGAGGGAATAGAGTTAGAAAACCATATACCTAGATATTTAATCTTCGAGCTGTTCCAAGCAAACCCAGTAGAGGAGAAGAGGTGAGGAAGACAGAATTTAGTAAGGGGAAGAATTTCAGTCTTATCTGAATTGATTTTGTATCCGGAGACCTGCGAAAAGGAGTTAAATGCTAATAACAAAGGGGGGATAGAGATTTCTGGTTTAGAAATAAATAGTAGAACATCATCTGCATAAGCAGAAAGCTTTAACTGATGATCGCCATAGGGAAAGCCACAAATAGAATCATTATTATGGATCGAGACCAAAAAAGGTTCAAGGGCCAAAACAAAAAGAAGAGGAGATAAAGGACATCCCTGACGAACCCCTCGTTGAAGGGGAAAGTAAGAAGAAACCTGACCATTGACTAGGACCGAAGCCTTAGGAGCAGAATACAGTAGGGAGATAAGGGATATGAAATTAGGACCAAAACCATGCCAACGTAGCGAAGCAAATAAAAAAGACCAATCCACTCTGTCAAAAGCTTTCTCTGCATCAACAGAAATAGCAGCCAGAGTAATAGAAAGAGATGAGGCTTTATTGAGGACATTGAGAAAAAGACGAGAGTTATCAGAGGTAAGTCTACCTTTAACAAAACCACATTGTTCCTTGCCAATTAGATGGGGTAAAAAGGGATCCAGACGTAAAGCAAGAACTTTAGCAAAGAGTTTATAGTCCACATTAACTAAAGAGATCGGGCGATAATTTTTACAAAATTGGGGATCGCGGCCTTCATTAGGAATGAGGCAGATGGTGGCCTCCTGAAAAGTACCATCAGCCTTACCGGAAGGTAAAATGATTGAAAAAGCAGTAAGAGTTTGGGAAGTAAAAGATCAGAGAAATGCAAATAAAATTCAGCTGAGAAACCATCGGGTCCAGGTGATTTTCCTTTAGTAAGAGCATTCAATGCTAGGGAAAGTTCGTCAAGTGAGAGGGTTCTTTCAAGAGTGGAAAAGTTAAGGTGAGAGGTAGAGGTAGTAGGAAGTTTCTCCAAATAGGACTGAATACGAGAAGCAGAGGGAGGGGACTCAGGAGTATAAAGATTTTGATAAAAAAGTTGAAACTGCTCAAGAATTTCCTGATCTTTATGAAGAAGAATATTATCAGAAGAGAAAACAGAGTCTATAAAAGAGCGTTCTTTGCGCGACTTAAGATAGTTGGCCAAGAGTTTCCCTGATCTGTTTCGGCCTCCATAGTAACGAGCACTACTGCGAAGAAGTATTGAGGAGGCATTGTCGGTAGTAGATTTATTGAATTCAAGTTTCGCTTTTATGAGATCCGGTGAGATGGATTTTGAAGAAGTGTAGAAGTTATGTTCCAGAAATTTAATATGGGTCAAAATATCCTTCCGTTTCTGAAGGTATAGTTTCTTCTTCTTAGAGACAAAATCAATAATGAAGCCTCTTGCAGATGCTTTAAAGGAGTCGCAAAGAATTTGGGGGGAAATATTGGGAGTACTATTGAGTAAAAAGAATTCATCTGTAAAAGAACGGAAGGAGGAGGAAAAGTGAGGATCAGTGAGAAGAGAATTATTAAAACGCCAACGAGAAGATTTGGGATGTGGGGGAAGTAAGTCCAGGTCCGTTACAATTGGGGCATGGTCCGAGATGACAATGGGCTCAATAGAGGAGGAGAGTAGATTCTGAGATAATGACTGAGAGAGAAAAATGTAGTCCAAGCGTGAGAGAGAAGCATAGGGGGGAGAGAAAAAGGAGTAGTCCAGAGTGTCAGGATGAACAAGCCTCCAAGAGTCAATGAGGTGTGACTGAGAAATAGTATCAAGGAATTGTTTGTGAGTCTTATGAGGCGTGAAGCGAACAGTTGATTTGCGATCAAGAAACGGATCCATAATCTGATTACAATCGCCCCCCAATATAAACAAGTCATTTCGATATTGAATACATTTTTTTGTAATTGAAGGCCAAAAGGAACAATCCGCAGCTGTAGGACCATAAATATTAAATACATTTAAAGGTACAGAGTTAATTAACAACGTAGCAACAATCCATCTGCCATCAGAATCATTATCTTGTAACATAACTTTACATTTTAATTTTTTATGACATAAGATGGCAACACCATTTTTCTTATTGGTTGAAAGAGAGAATAAAACCGTACCCACCCAGCTTCTTTTGAGTTTAAGAGACTCAATCTCTGTAAGATGGGTCTCCTGCAAGAGAACTATATCAGGATTATACGAAGCTAGGTGGGAAAGGACTCTCTGGCGTTTAATAGGATTAATAAAACTTTTTTCATTCCAGGAAATTACTTTGAATTAAGAAACGACAAAAAGTTGATGGAAACAAAGACTACAAAGAGAAATAAGGAGAAAGAGAAGAGCCAATAAAAGGAAGAAAAGTGAAATAAAAGAGAATGGGGGGTTTAGAGAGGAAGCAAAGAGAACACCAAGAAATAAATAATACCGCACATGTAAAGGAAAGGAAGAAAGATATAGAAAGAGGAGATTGGAGTTGAGCGGGAGGGTAACAGGAAAATAAGAAGGTAGGAAGGGGAGGCAAAAGAGAGAAAATAGAAGATGGGACAGTACATATCCAAAAAAGGATGACTGAAATAACATACCTGAGGGGAACATAAAAGAGGACAACGGGGCAATGGCGACACTCAGCAAGACGAGCCGCACAAAAGGGAAAATCCAGACCACACCAGGACGAGGGAAAATAGTAGGGAGCCATATGGATCAAGGAGATGAACACCAACCAGTCTATGTAAAATAAAGAAGGGAGAGGAAAACATCAGGAGAAGAAGCATATAAGGGAAACCAACAAAGAACCATACTGAAGCTTCTTAAGAAACATCAAAAAGGCAAAAACGCAACATAACTGATAAAAATGCGAATGAGCAGTTCACTGATAATATCAAAAGTAACAGAACAGCGCATAGCAAATATAGAAGAAAACTGTAAAACTGTTCTCTGAAAACCTGTGAGGAAAAAAGAGAAGATTAAATGGTCAACCATTAGAAGAGTTAGCAGTGTCCATGCCACTGGTGATGTGAAGAAGGATAAAGTTCTTGAGTTCTGCAGGATCCTGGAAAGACCAAGTTTGATTTTGATACATCACTTTGAAAAGACATGGGTGGAATAAACCATATCTGGCACCGAGAGTTCGGAGAGGAGCACGAAGATTGAGGAATTCTTTTCTTCTGGAAGCAGTAGCATTAGAAACATCCTGAGAGAGGAATACTTTCTGACCCATCCAGGAAAGTTGACGTTTTGATCTGGCCGCTGTAAGGACTGAGAGAAGGTCCGTGAACTTCAAGAAGAGGATGATGACACCTCGAGGCTTCGCTGGAGCTGTAGAAGAGGAGAGGCGAGGACCCAATCTATGAGCCCGTTGAATACTGAGAGAGGTTGACGAAGGCATCTCCAGGAGTTTCAGGAGAAAAGAGGAGCAAAATGACACTGGATCATCACCCTCAAGGGATTCTGGCAAACCATAAATACGAAGGTTATTTCGTCTATTTCTATTTTCCAAATCCTCAGTATGTTGTTGGAGACTGAGAACTGTTTTCTCTAAAGAGGAAATCCTTTGGGAATTAACCTGTATCTCTGATGATTGTTGTTCCAATGAGGCCACTCTGTTATCCATAGTAGACCATTTCTCTTCAAGAAATTGCATTTTATTGTTAGTCTCTTCAACAAAAGGGCGCAGCGCACGTATCTCCTCTAAAAGCAATTCCATAGAAACAAAAGAAGGTGTTTTATCTGGTGAAGCAGGATCTTGTTTCAAACGCTTAGTTGAAGAAGTAGGCGGAGATGATTTACCTGGGGTAGATTGTGATGAGGAAGAGCGGCCAGCACTCCAGCCATTTGAAAAGAATTTGAAGCAGACAATACAGAGGTTGAAGATGTAGTCTTTGAAGGAACTAAAACAAATTTCGGATTGCGCAACCGTCCCATAGGTAACCACCAGAATTGGAGCTCTATTGTGTTGCAGGCATCAGAATAAAAAACATCACCAGCAAAGATAATTGCTCAATATCACTGTGACCCATGGAAATCAAGGTAACAAGTATTGTGGGTAACCATCTACTGGAGATAATAAAGTTCTAGGCAAAATAGGACAACAGTTTGTGACCTTCAAGGAAGTATAACTGGGTAAAGTAAGAAAAATCGTAGTCATAGACAGCAGCGAAGCTCCATATAGATAGGTGAAATTCGGATTAAAAGTAATAGGAGGAACTCCAACAAGTAACAGAGCATAGACAAAAATCTCCTTGATAGGTGAATGAGATATAGGTTTGTATAGAACAGAAAGTCTGCAATAATATCTCTGACAAGCTTCAGCGTTTAGCTCTCTCCTATTGCTGACCACAGCTGTTCCCTGAATGAACCTTTACACGCACCATCAAACACAGCTACATTTAATGAAATGACCATAAGCATTGATGAACGACTGCCTTCAATGAACATTGAGCCTTTGTGAGGCAAAAATTCTATGGAAGCTAGAAGTAGCTGAATGCTCTCAATGCGCAGGGAGGAAAGCTGGAACTCTGGTGCTGATAAAAACGTGCCAAATAGCCCATTAACTAGCCAGTGACAAGGACAAAAGCACGTACATCAGGAGTAAGTGTTAATTCAAAATTACCATTTGGTTGAGAGGTCAGGTAAAGCAAGCGGGAATTGCATTGCGTCAAGTATAGGAGCTCGCTCGTTGTTGTACAGTGTGACGCGTTAGTAAGAACGATAACGCGTGCACCCAAAATGGCGGGCGTTTTGAGGAGAGTAGCGAAATGGTGAAAACTCGGTGAAGCGCATCGCGCTTATGTTTTAAAAACGGCTCACCCGGTAGAGGGGGTATTCCGATGCAATGCGGAAGCCGTTTGGAAGGTAGAAGTAGTACGCAGAACAGGCATCAGAAAGCTCCTAGCGGGTCCCGGAGCGGCGGAGGGAAATCCCTATGCGGCCATCTTGGACGGCGCCGAAACCGTGCCCCTGTCCATTTCCATTATGCTAATAGTGATTAATACTGTACTGTTTACTATTAGTGTGTTAAAAAAGAAAACAAAATTAGCTGTCTTAGGACCTGTGGTGGCAGCCAAGTTAAGTAAAAAATGATTTTAAATATATGCTATGTGAGTTCTTGTTGGTGAGAGTGTAAAGGTGAGCATGCATATGTGTTAGTAAATATGACTATGTGTAAGCATGTGTGTGTGTGTGTGTTTGAGAGTGGCAGGTAGTGGGTGAGAAATTGTAAGATTGAGTGCCAGTATGTGTAAGTCATAATGAGAAATTGAGTGACTTCAAGTGAGTGAGAATTAATAAGAATGAGTGTAAGGGAGTGTTAGAAAGTGGGAGTAAGAATGACTGTGAGTGAGAATGAATGAGTGAGTGAGAATGTGGTGCTCTGCTTGCAAGTCTGCCATTGGCAGTAGCATACTGAAGGTAATTCTTATCTCACAAAGACACCCATGGGAAAATACTTGCCCTTGCATACAGTTCATATCATGACGGACACCTGTGACAAAATACTGGCACACTAGAAGTAATTTATGGCAAACTGGACACTCATGTTAAAATGAGGCCTGGGCGGTGAACTCCGCTCCCTTTGTGGAGTTCTGAAAAGAGTTTTCTCCTCGCTTGCGCTCACCAGCGTTAAGTTGACGATGTGAACAAGGAAAATCCAATGCTAGACCCCGTCGGATATAGTCAAAACTGCTGTCATTGACAAACCTTCCGTTCGCGTTGTGGAAGCTGCCACTCCAGTAGAACTTCTACTCGAGCAGCAGAAAGAAGCAGCGCCCTCTTGCGCTGATTTTACAGTGCGGGACAAACACCTGGTCTTAAAAATCAGCATGAACGGCATGTCGTTACATACTCCGCCGCTTGCAGAACTCTGCATCAGAGCTAGTTAAAATACTGGTAAATCAATATTAGAGGTAACTTTTGGTATATGGGACATCCGTGGAAAAATGCTGCTACTAACACACTGGAGGTAATTCTTGGCATAAAGGAGGGCAGCCTGACATATAGCAGGAGGCAACCCTGGCAAAATGCCGGTGGCAAAAGGTAGGTTTCCTTTTTTAAAATATTTAAATAATGTGTTTCCCTAACTCCTGTCTGTCGTATGTCGGACTCCACTGACCCCCCAACCCTGCCCCTCCCCCGCCCCGCAGCACTCCCTCGGTGAGCCGCCTCTGGTTTACCCCTACTCCTGCACAACCCCACCCGCCCCACCACCCTCTGTTTTTGGAGGTCGTCGCTACGTATTACATTTCAGAACTTTCAAATGTCAAGTCAGCACCATAATGTAAGTAAAATCTAAAATACACTGATGTTTATGTTCTGTTATTAGATTAATCATGCAGTTATAATTGAACTTCATCAGTGTCAGCTATTGTGATGTCATCATGGTTCAGAATGTCACATGACTTCCTGGAAAAAATAAGGGTCGCTTGTCCCTTCCTGTGATTTTATTACGGTCAGAGTGTATACATTGTCACTTCCGTTACCTGTGACATTTTAGCGAATCGACGCCCATGACAGGTAGTTGGTAAGGAGGGACCTGAATTCCTAACATGCGGTGGATGGACATGCAGGCTTTGGCCCTGGATTCCCTGTGTATTTCCATTGGCAGGCCTTTGTAATGACCCAAGGACTAGAACCATGTATACCCAGGACCCCAGTGCGTCCTAACAGGCAGGGGCGTAACAAAGGCCCCCGCAGCCCCTGCGTTGCGGGGGGCCCCAAGCTCGACGGGCCCCCTCAGCACACAGTAGTCGCTGCATTGGTTTGACAGCAGCACTCAAACAGCAATTGTTAAATAAAACAGCAACGTTTAGATTGTACCACCCGTAATCATTGGATGTAGACATAGTTTAAATAATATGCCTCCTGCTCAGTCCAATCAAATAAATCAAATGCTGCGCAGCGTGCAGCTTGCTAGTCTTCAGCCTCAGGGTATGGCAGAGCACTCTGGAATGATCATGCGCAGTGTAACTGCAGGTCCAGCGGGCCGGGGACACTGAGTGAGTCTGATGCCGGGGGTGACGCACCATGCACGTTTGCCGAGGGAGAGACTAGTGTTACAGCGGCAAAGAGTCTGAGGAGAAAGGCGGGCGGTTGGCCACAAACTAAACTGCAGTGCAAGCCTCACAAGTAAGTGACAGTATCACTCGGAGGCAGGCGAGTCCAAATCCACACAAATTCGTTTTTAAGTGGCAGCGCGATCCGCTGTCTGCAGGTAGGTGTCTGGACTGGGGTCTCTTTTCATATTTTACATGCTTCATGTAATTAGGAAATGCGACTCCAGTCCAGAAAGGATCTTGTGACCTTCCATATGTCTTTTTCTGAATGTTTTCCCGTTAATGCTTTACATCTACACACAGGCATTTATGCTTAACCCTATTAAAAAGATAACTCCTTATTTCATTTTCTCTGTTCTCAACTTTCCTGTAAGCAACAAAACTATTACAATTTCTAACTGAATCAGAATAAAGAGAAAATGACACGTTTCCAGGATAAACAAAGTAAATGCAACCGACCATACGACAAAACATATTTAGAATAATCGTTGTTTTTAACTATTTGTTTAAAAAAAGTGATATTTTCGGTATAAATAAATATTTAAAAGCATTTCTTTCAAAGTTGTAGCTTTCGGTCCTAATGTTTTCGAAACATAATTTTCAATAGCTGTATTTTACTTTGGCTCCTTACCACTGCACTCTGTTTTCTCTGTAGGGCTAGCTCTGCAGAGGTACAGGAAAGGCCAGGCTGTCTCTTCTGTACTAACAAATACACAGTACACAAAACCCGCCTAATGAGGGGACATTTGTGCTAGAAGGTGGCGTTTGAGTGTAACATGGTACGGGTGGGGGGTACACTGTTTGGGAGAGTTCGCGCTGGGCTTCTCAGCACAGCTTGATCAGTTCCTGCAGAAAGAGGATGAGGCACCTGGTTCTGCTTAAGTCCACCCCTGGGAGATCTACCCTGTTTTTTGTGGGGGGGCGTTATAGAAGATGAGGTCATTTGCAGGCAGTATGGCCTCTCACCTCCTGTTTGGTACAGTTGGGTCCCACAGTGCCTCTGCATTTCTGGTGCTTTGCTGCAGTTTAAAAATGTTCTTGGAGTTTCTCCTTGCTCAGATGGGTGTAATTTCTCACTCAAGGGCAGCACACAGAAACTATGCATCTCGGTGCACTGCAGCACGTGATAATCTCCTGGCCCAGCCTCAGTCTTCCCTGTCAGTCATTTCTGGTTGGCACAGGTTAGCCAAGCAGCAATGGGGGCAGTGTCGGAGCGTGGGGCAAAGACGTGGGTACAAAAGACAACATTATTCTGTATGTATTTTTGTTGGTCTTTCACCTTTAAATCTAAAGCACGCTCCTTAAATGAAAGATGAATGCAAGTTCAAGTAATCAGTGAGAAATAACTTTTACATTGTGAAACCTCGCTTGGTTAGTCTTCCTGCAGATGTCTGTCTGTGTTTAAGGAGAGAGAAACAATTGAATCCTGGTTGGCGCAGCAGGGCATAGTGACTTGTCTATTTATGGTGCTATGACATCCCCTGCCTCTGCAACTGAGAAAGAACTTTAATTATGCAAGTCATTGATTGTAATGTGCACAGTAGTAGATAAAGGTCACTCAAAGTGTTAATGATTTGGCTGTAAAATGTCACTCCTAAGTACACTGAAATCATGAAAATGCCTCACATAAGCAAACTGAAAACTTGGCAGCTATGGAAAGATTAATTATAGGGCAGACGGAGTGCCCAGAACCCATGGATGGCTGATGGTCCTATGGGGCAGTGTGATCCGAGGCGCTTAGAAGCAGAGCACCTCGCACATTCACACTTAAGTGCCATTCCATTTCTGGCCCTTTGCACCTGTTTTAAGATCTTCTTTGAGTTTCTTGTTGCTCATAGGGGTGTAATTTGTGATATTGATGAGTTTCCCTAGTAGTCATTGCTTGATTTTGATCACAAGAAAGTGTCACTCATGGTCATTGAAATGTCACTCATAATTGCACTGATATTATGAAAATGTCACACATAGCAATCTGAAACCGTGGCAGCTATGGAGACGGCAAGTGAGGCCATAATTAAAATTGCATTCCTAGTTACAAGGCTCTTCCAGGCTAATTTCCGCATGGGGGCGTCAGGGCAGGGGGTGGGGGGGGGGGGGGGCGGGAGTAGCTGCAGACACAAAGTTCAGAGGTCCCTTGGACTCTTAGGTGCGACAATGGGTGAATACTCGTAACTGTCTGTCCTCACTCCAGTACCTCTCTAGATAGCATGGGAATCACTTGGCATGGCTTCACATAGGGACAGACACCTCTTAGAAATATAATGTCATGACAGCCAAGCGGCCCGCTCCATCTTAGACACCGTCAATCAGTGCAAGGCAACACTTTCCATGTAGGGAGAGGTATGCCCAGGTGTGTGACAGGAAACACAAAACTACCCGCGCTGTTTGCTAATTGGATTGAACTACCTGCAGCGTCACACATCTTTTCAGAATACCCCTGTCGAAAATCAGGCAATAGTGAGAGAGGAGAGGGGACTTCGGATCCAAATACTCAAAAAATACCTTCCTGTAACTATCAAGAGAAGTGCCCATATCCCCTAGAGGTCATGACCTCCACCCTTCGTTGTAGACAATCAGGCAATGCCTGTGAGCATCTCAAAAATACATAACACATCACACAGCACAGTCACAGAGATGTGCATGTATGCAGATCTGGAGACTGCGGAACAGCTTCACCATGCACTCAAGTACTGCTGTAGTCAGTGTGTCAAGGACCCGGTACAATGAAAACATGGGTCCCCTGGCCACTGTTTAATTGTGAAATACAGCAATAATCCAGGTTCAGTGGGCTCTTCACACCTTTGGGCCCCGGTGTCACTGCACCTGCTGTGCCAAATGAAAGCTATGCCCCTGCACTCCTAGCAAATATTTGTGAAATCTGTTTGGGGGAAGATATTGGGAGACACCTATACTAGGATTCATGGATAGACACTAACATGAGAAAACACTGGGAGACACAAACACTGGGAGACAGACAAGGGAAGACCCTGAGAGACACGAACATTGAGAGACACGGATAAGGGAAGACTCCGGGAGACACAAACAGACACTGGGAGACACAGAGAAGGGAAGACCCTGGAAGTCACAAACAGACACTGTGAGACACCTGCACTAGGATTCCTGGGTAGACACAAACACAGGGAAATACTCGGAGACACACACAAGGGAAGACCTAGGAAGACACAACCACTGGAAGACATAGAGGTAGACACAGACACTGGAATACACAGCCAGTGGGAGACACAAACAGTCACTGGGAGCCACAGAGAAAGGAAGACCCTGGGAGACACAAACAGACACTGTGAGACACCTGCACTAGGATTCATGGATAGACATAAACATGGAAAAACACTGGGAGACACAGACAGGGAAAGACCTAGGGTGACACAACCACAGGAAGACCCATACACTGGGAGACACAAACACTGAGAGACACCTGCACTAGGATTCATGGATAGACAAAAACATGAACAAACACTGGGAGACACAAACAGACACTGGGAGACACCTACCCTAGGATTCATGGATAGACACAAACATGGGAAAACACTGGGAGACACAGACAAGGGAAGACCCTGAGAGGCACGAACACTGAGAGACACAGACCAGGGAAGACACTATGAGACATGAACACTGAGAGACACAGATAAGGGAAGACACTGGGAGACACAAACACTGGGAAACACAGAGAAGGGGAGACCCTGGGAGACACGAACACTGGGAGACACAGACACTGGTAAACACATACAGACACTGGGAAACACAAATACTAAAAGACACAAACACAGGAAAACACTGGGATTCACGGACACTGAGAGATACAAACACTGGAAAACACAGACAAAGGAAGACACTGGGATACACGAACACTGAGAGACACAAACATGGGAAAACACTGGGAGATACACACAAGGGAAGACCTTGGGAGACACGAAAACTGAGAGACACAGACACTGGGAGACATGTAGAAAGGAAGACACTGGGAGAAACAAACACTGGAAGACATTGGGAGACACAAAGACTGGAAGACATAGACACTGTGACACACAAACAGACACTGGAAGACACCTACATTAGGATTCATGGATTGACACAAACATGGGAAAACACTGGGCGACACAGACAAGTGACCCTAGGAGACAAGAACACTGAGCGACACAGAAACTGAGAGTCACGTACAGACACTGGGAGACATGAACACTGAGAGACACAGACAAAGGAAGACATTTGGAGAAATGAACACTGAGGGACTGGGAGATACAGGCACTAGGAAACATAGACAAGGTAAGACGCTAAGAGAAAGAGACACGAATACTGAAAGACACAGGGAGATACCTATACTAGGATTCATGGATAGACACAAACATGGGAAAACACTGGGAGACATAGAGAAGGGAAGACCCTGGGAGACACAAACACTGAAAGACGGATATACTGAGAGACACTGGGAGACACAAAGACTGGGATTTACAGAGAGAGGAAGACACTGGGAGACACGAACACTGAGAGACACAGACAAAGGAAGACAGTGGAAGACACAAACACTGGAAGACACAGAAAGAGGAAGACCCTTAGAGACATGATTACTGCAATACACAGGCACTGGGAGACACCTACACTAGTATTCCTGGATAGACACAAACCTGGGAAAACACTGGGAGACACAAGCACTGGAAGACACAGACACTGGGAGGCTCGAAGAGACACTGGGAGACACGAAGACTAGGAGATACAGACAAGGGAAGACACTGGAAGACCTAAACGGACACTGGGAGACACCTGCACTAGGATTCATGGATTGACACAAACATGGGAAAACACTGGAGATACAGACAAGGGAAGACCTTCGGTCACCTTGATGCAAAAAGAAAGGGGGATTGTTTTACAAAACATGCTTGATTATTTTTTGTATATTGCTGGACTGTGATTGCTTTATTATGCACTTTGAAAGTAATTTCACTTTTTCCTTTGCTTTACCAACTACAGTTTGTATAGATTCTGTAATTAGGTACTTTCTGATATGGTTTGTTTTTATTCTACATTCTGTGCTATATATGGAGTTGATTGCACTTGCTTGTAATAGGTTGGCCTTAAATCTTGTAATTAGCATTGCTTACAATAGAAATAATAACTTCAAACTAAGCAACACCTGCATCAATGTTCTGAAACATCCAAGCAGTTGTTATCCTCAGCCTCTTACTTGCCTGTTTTTGTCCTACTTATTCATAAAGTCATGATGGTAGAAATTGAAATTGCTTCCTCAGTCTACGTTATTATCATGCACAACGCTTGACAGTCACAAGTGTATGGCATGGAGATAATTTGCGTTTATTTCTCTTGGAGTTGGAAGGATAATGTTTTATAGCTTGTGTACTCATGTATATTGTCAGTCGAGTCTGTGAAATTGCAGGTTTAGGTTAGACTTTCAAAGTTTCAACTTTTGTCCATCAATATAAATTCTAACTCAGACCCTTCATGGTTGTTCTTTGTTCTTTAGCAATAGGCAGTTCCTGAGATAATAGGATTGCTCCTCGGCATTGCTCTGATTACTATATTCAGACAATGCGGTGGATTTGCTATCGTTGATCTGCACATCAAAGTGTCTCCATTATACATTTAGCCAAAAATGGTCGAATAATCATTTAAATTGTCTCTAGTTTTGGGTGCAACTTCAGTGTACTAACACTCATCCACCTAGAGTGTTGGCTACTGGATACACCAAAAGTGTGTGTCTTTGTCATTGCTCTGGTTGCTGTTTTAGTTAAATAATCTACTCTTAGCAATGTTACAAATGGGGTATTATATATGTTAAGAGTGATTCCCACTTTCTTATTAGAACTTTGATCAAGACAATATAGAAGCATTTCATTAAATGTTGGAGCCTTCAAATCAAAATAGATCAGATTTTTGGGCTATGGTCATTGGTGCTAAGTGGTAGGTGGTGGGCCCGGCCGTAGGGGGGGCCCCCTCTATGTACTTCGCAGGGGGGGCCCCTCTAGTTTTGTTACGCCACTGCTAACAGGTGTAATTATTTCGAAGAGGAGGTACCAGAAGTGCCACAGGGTCATATTCTGGAAGTGACAAGAATGTTGCTAATACTGAGCCAAATATATATTCCATATAAGGCCACCGTTCATAATTCCTGCAATGCTAACACTCATTTTAGGAGCCTCCATCATCTGGTTTAGACAGCAGACTGTGAGAAACAGTCTGTACCCCACTTAGGATAAATACACATTTTTTATCTGCATTTCATTTGTGCTCCACCCATCACTGGGAGACAGGCATCTGTCTCCGCCTTGAATGCGCTTCCTCGCCGTGGAAGCGAAATTACAATACTGGGCGGAGCCTGCGGAAGACTGGGAGGCAGCCACGCGGACGGCATACCGATCTTATCTGCACGCACGAGCGTCGTCTGCTCTGGGTATGAGGGGGATGTAAACAATTGCAAGCTGTGGCAGAGGCCTGCAGGGAGTGGAGCCAGTGGGGTGATGTGTTCTATCCCCCCCCCCCCCCCCCCGCCCCACTCCTCCATCCCCTCGCCAAGCTCCACCTGGGGCGCAGCTGAGTTGCATGCCATTTACTCCTGGGGGAGAGGGAGAGCGTGTTTTACAAAAGACCGCCTGCCCGGCCCGCAGATGGCGGCAATTCCTTTGAGCGACCATCAAGGAGGGGGGCGGGGAGTGACTAATAGTTACCCGAAGCCCCACGGAGAGCATATCAATGCAACGACAAGACTTTGAGGCAAACAAGAAAAGAGTAAATGTGCTAATCTGACCGCTGCAGCGTAAACTCAAAATACGAAAGGGCCAGGCAGACAACCGGGCCCTCGAGGAACTCACCAGAATAAATGAAGATAGGGAAACGGAAGACAAAAAAAAACAGCACTTGACCTCAAATCCCTGGGCGCAGATGAACTCCGCCCTGGGATGGGTATTATTAAGACAATTACAACATCGTTCTAACTTGCAATTGAGGTGTGAGATCCATGCATGTTGCCTGATCCCGCCAGCCAGCAGAGGATGCGAATGGAAGGTCCCAACAGAATGCTATGATTACTTACCGGTAATCCCCATTACTCTTAGTCCTACTCGTCCTCGACCCAGTCATCACTAATGAGGTATTCCACAAGACAGGAAACAAAACAGGAAACGCTTTTGTAGGCTCCACCCACCCTCCCGTCAGGGGCTATAAGAACCCAGCCAACCAAAAGCACATCCTGACATACCAAGCAACAAAGGCCTGGATAGGGAGGGCGGGCGGGAAGTATGACTGGGTCGAGGACGAGTAGGACTAAGAGTAATGGGGATTACCGGTAAGTAATCATAGCATTACCTCTACGTCCCTCGTCCTCGACCCAGTCATCACTAATGAGGCATACCAAAGCACCCCCAACAACAGGCCTTTGGCAAACCACACAGAAAACAGAGACCGAACACAAAGAGGCGTGCAGCAAAAATAGTTTAATGAAAAAACACAGAATCAGGGAGGCGGAACAACCTCCACAGCACGCAACACACCACTACCGAAATTGGGTCGGTCAGACAGAGCACAATTCAAGCGATAGTGCCTCACAAAGGTAGACTCAGAGGCCCACGTCCCAGCCCGACAGATTTCATCAAGGGAAACCCCATGAAAAGCAGCCCAGGAAGCAGAAACACCCCTAGTGGAACGGGCCTGAACACCAGAAGGGCAAGGCAAACCAGATCCCTGATAAGCCAAAGAGATAACAGACTTAATCCAGCGACCAAGAGTAAGCCGAGACGCAGCTTTACCCTGACCAGCCAAACCAAAAGTCACAAAAAGGGAGTCCGAGGAACGGAACCCCGCAGACCGTGCAACATAAAGGGACAAAGCACGCCGCACATCCAAAGAGTGAAGCAACAACTCAGCAGGGGAAGAAGGAGAAGGACAGAAAGAAGGAAGAATCAACTCCTGAGAGCAATGAAACTTAGAACGAATCTTGGGAACAAAACCAGGATCCAAAGAAAGGATCACCGCGTCATCCAAGAAACGCAAAAAGGGAGGAGAACAACGCAAAGCAGTGAGTTCACCCAACCGTCTGGCAGAAGTCACAGCAACCAAAAACGCCACTTTAAAAGAGAGAAACTTAAGGTCCACCGACTCCAACGGCTCAAAAGGAGCAGACTGCAGAGCACCCAAGACCAAAGAGAGATCCCAAGGAGGAACCGGAGAGCGTGAAGAAGGAGATGACAGAGAGAAACTCCGGAACAAACGGGAAACCAACAAACCATCCGCAAGAGGAAGAGAAGCCGGATCCCGGAAAGCCCGAAGAGCAGCCCACTGGCCCCTCAGAGTAGATAAGGCATACTTCTTCTGAAAACCATCCAAGAAAAACTGCAGAACGGAAGCGATAGGACAAGAGACAGGAGAGAGACCAAGCCCCGCACACCAAGAGGAGAAAGAAGCCCAATGTTTAGAGTAGGAGGACAAAGTGGAACCCCTACGAGACCCTTGCATCACAGTGATGAGGTGATCAGGCAAACCCCGGACTCCAAGCGACAGCCGTTCAACCTCCAAACCGCCAAGGTGAGAGGGACCAGGAGGGAAGGGGAGGGGGACCGCAGGGGAGACGGATAACGTGGCAGAATCCAAGGAGGGCCCACCGCCAGGCTCAACAACAAAGGGAACCAGGACCTCCGCGGCCAGTGAGGCAAGACCGCCACCACCTGGGCACCCAACAGCTGGACCTTCAGCAAGAAGGCAGGAATCAGGGGGAAGGGGGGGAAGGCGTACAGCAACCAAGGGGGCCACTGAAGAGACAACGCCTCCACCCCCCAAGCACCCAACTCCGGGGCTCGAGAACAAAACAGGGGGAGTTGAGCATTCGCCCGGGAGGCAAACAAGTCCAGCAGGGGAGTCCCGAACCTCCGACAGACCAACCGGAACACCCTGGGGGAGAGACACAGGGAGAGGGAAGAAGGAAACCTGCGACTCAAGGCGTCCGCCACCACATTGTCCACCCCCCGGATATGCTGAGCCGAGAGAGCCAGAAGATGACGCTCCGCCCAACCTGCAATCGCACAAGCCACCAAATTCAAGGAAGGGCTGCGAGTACTGCCCTGGTGGTTGATGTAAGCCACAGTCACGGTGTTGTCCGACCTCACCAGGACATTGCACCCCAGCAGACGGGAATGGAAGAAACGAAGAGCCCTGGCCACAGCAGACAGTTCCCTCCAATTGGACGAGCGACGGGACTCCATCCGGAGCCAGCGAGCCTGAACAGACCACTGTCCCAACGTGGCCCCCCAACCGGCCGCACTGGCATCCGTCGTCAACACCAAAGGGGGCGGCAGGTGAATCCACATCCCCTTCGAGAGATTCGCGGAATCCAGCCACCACTGGAGATCCGACACCACCCCCAAGGACACAGGCACAGACAGAGCATAGTCCCGAACTGGAAACGGCACCCAACGCTGAACATGCCACAGCAGAGGCCGCAGATGAACCCTGGCCCAGGGCACCGTGAAGACAGTAGCGGCCATATGACCCTGAACCTCGAGCCACTGAAGAAGGGGGGCCGCAGCCTGGGACAACAAGATCCGCAACAGGGACTGAAGACGTTGAATCCGAGAATCCGGCAGGAACACCTTGCCCAGGACGGAGTCGAAGATGGCCCCAATGAAAGTCCGTCGAGTGGCAGGAAGAAGCTGGCACTTTGGAAAGTTCACCAGAAAACCATGACTTTCTAGCGTAAGGATGGTCAATGAAAGGTGCTGAGACATGACCTCTGGGGAGGGAGCCTGGAGCAGCCAATCGTCCAGGTAGGGGAACACAGACACCCCCCGGCTGTGAAGAAGAGCCACCAAAGGAGCAACCACCTTGGTGAACACCCGGGGGGCGGACCGGAGACCAAACGGAAGGACACAGAACTGCCAATGATGACCCTCCAGGCAGAAACGCAGGAACATCTGATCCTCCCGGGCCACCGGCACATGAAGGTAGGCGTCCTGGAGATCCAGAGTAGTAAACACCCAACCGGCCTGAATCAGCGGGACCACTCGCTGCAAGGTCTCCATTTTGAACGGGATCTTCTTCACAAATAGGTTCAGACTCCGGAGATTGATGACAAGCCGGAACCCCCCCGTGACCTTCGGCACCAGGAAAACAATCGAATAGGTCCCCAGACCCCACTCCAACCTGGGAACGGGAATAATAGCGTTCTTGAAAAACAGGGCCCGAACACCGTCCCTCAAGGATTGGCGACGGGAGTGGCACAAGGGAGTCGGAGTCCGCACCACACCCGAGGGAGGCGGAGGGGACAGAAACTCGATCCGATACCCCCGGTCCAGGACATCCAGCACCCACTGATCCGAGGTCGACAGACGCCAGGCTGGAAGGAACAACCTCAATCTCCCACCAACCACGGGCGTCACTCCAGAGGGATCCACGAACGGAGGGGCATAGTCAGGAACGCTGCGGTCCAGGACCAGCATCTCGAGGAGGCTTCTTCTGGAACTTCCGAGGGAAACCACGACCGGCTCCACGAGAACCTTTAAAGGAGGATTGCTGAAACCGGGAAGGTTGACGAAAAGACTTGGCCTGCGAAGAGGAAAAATCTTTACGGGAAGGTTGCCTCCGGAAGGAAAAGGAATGTTTACGTTCTTTAAACACTTTATGCAGTTTGTCTTCCAAGGCATCCCCAAAGAGACGAGGGCCAGTAAAAGGTAAACGTAAGGCCATGGACCTCTGGGCGGCATCAGTATTCCAACCCTTCAACAGTAGATTCCTACGGGCAGCGATAGAGGAACCACAAGACAGAGCAGAAGCACGCACAGAATCAAAAGCAATATCCGAAAGGAATTCAGTCTGACGCTCCATAGATTCCAGCAAATCAGGACAGCAGCCACCCTCCTGCATAGTTGAAAACAAAGTCTTAAAGTCAGTCAGGAGTGACTGAGCCACATAAGCACCGTAGATACCGGAACGTATGGCAAGGTGAGAACCAGCATAGGATTTACGCAAAGCAGAGTCAATCTTCTTATCCACCCCATCGCGAAGAATGTTATCATCAGCCATGGAAGAACGGCCAACCAAACTAGCGACAATGGAGTCCACCTGCACAGACTCAGGAAAAGAATCCTCCATGCCCTGCAACGGGTAAAGCTTTGACATGAAGCGCGGCAACATAATATGATCAGGGTCCTTCCACTCATTCAAGAGCACATCCATCACAAACGGATGAATAGGAAGTGAAGTCGCAACAGGTTTCCGAAACTGCGGCAGAACAGCATCCGACGAAGTACTGGCCACAGCGTCCTCTGGAAACCCCATGTTCTCACGAACATGAGAAAGTAGGTCCGGCAACAACTCCCTGGAGACATACTTCCCCTTAAGATCCACCGCACTCAAAGAAGCATCATCAGAGGACCCAGAAGATGAAATGTCAGAATAAATGGCCACACCCCCACCAGAACGACCGGCAGCAGAGTGTTTGGAGGATTGGATGTCAGACAAAGTCTTCAGTATCAGAAGCTTCAACCGGTCCTCATCCAACCTGGGACGCTTCACCGCAGGCGCAGGATCCTCACTATCCGGAGGAGAAGAAGAAGAGGACATAGGAGACACATGCCTCCGCTTTCTATGATGTTTCCCCATTACAAACAGCAGTAAACCAGGAGCAGCAACCGAAGGTAAGACCAACACGCAGCATAGACAATGAGAAAGGACTCCTTTTTGAAGAATCCAAGACAAACCCCGCCCCCCCCCCAGCGGAACCGAAAGAGAGGTAAAAGGGGGCGTGGCTAGTACAGGAGAACAGAAAACAACGCTGAGTTCGGCCGCCGAAGGCAGAACAAGCCAGCAACTCAACCGGAGCCCACCCGTCGTCATCCAAGATACGGGAACTCGGACCCAGGAAAAGCGAGCGCCCGGACCCCAACCGGGGCGCTCCAAAGAAAAACAAGCCCGGAAGAGCACCGAGCGCCCGGACCCCATCCCGGGCGCTCAACACGAAAAGGCGGGCCCAGAAGGCACGAGCGTCCGGACCCCATCCCGGACGCTCGCAACAGAAGCAGGCGCAAGAATAAACGAGCGCCCGGACCCCATCCCGGGCGCTCGCATCCAAAAGCAGGCACAGGAAAACACGAGCGCCCGGAGCCAACCCGGGCGCCCAACAGAAGCCGGTCCTGGACATACACGAGCGCCCGGATCCCAACCCGGGCGCCCGAGACTGAAAGCGGCCAGAGAGACACGAGCGCCCGGACCCCAACCCGGGCGCTCAAAACAGAAGGCGGGCCCAAGGCAACAAAAGGACCCGCCCTGGACAACAAACCTGGAGGCAAATCCGGTGCAGCAGGAGCAGGAACCAAAGGAAGCCAACACAGCCCAGCAGGATCAGCAACCAGGAACCTGAAGAGTCCAGGAAGCCCAGCAGCCCGACTCAAGATGTCCCACGGAGGTCCAGCAGCGCCCCCAAAGCCCAGCAGAGGAGGAGACCACAGGACAACAGCAACTTGTAGCAGGTAAGTGCCCGGCACCTACCCCAGCGTCCCCGTCAGGTCCACTGACAGGAAACAAAACAGGATGTGCTTTTGGTTGGCTGGGTTCTTATAGCCCCTGACGGGAGGGTGGGTGGAGCCTACAAAAGCGTTTCCTGTTTTGTTTCCTGTCTTGTGGAATACCTCATTAGTGATGACTGGGTCGAGGACGAGGGACGTAGAGGTAATGTCAGCTCCTGTGTGAACAAGAAAAGGCATAGTGTGACCTTACTGAACTACTTTCTTCGAAATTGATAGAAACGTGTTGATAAATAAACATTTATGGCAGTATGTTTACTTTTGCGCTCCGGGATTTCATCATACAAGGCACTTTATGACGAATTCCAAACTACAGCCAGATTTGTAAGTCACTAGAGATCTGCGAGCATCTTATCTCTTTCAAGAGTCAGTGGGTCCAGAGTGCCGGGGCACTGAGATGCTGATCGTATGTTATAACAAATAAAACAACTTGTATTGTACACTCGAAAAATATTACAAGTGGGCTCTAGCATAAAAACTCACTTTTAATGAGAAAAACATCCACTAGTCACCTGTAATAATGTTACAGGTGATGTTTCTATAACAGCCACCACCCCTCTATTTCCTGTCTGCCTTCTTTCAGAAATGGAAAGCGAGGGACACACAGATGGCAGGACCCTCACACACACAAACAACACACACCCCACACATTTAAAAACAAAGGGTGTAATTGAGGTGTATAGAAATCTGATGGTTTAGTAACATCCAAATATGATTCTAGCCCCCCTTCCCCATCACCGTCAGTTTTTTTTGTATTCTGTTTTTAATTCACCCCAAGTACTCAATATAGTTTTCTGGGCAACGCCATCAATGTGTGGTGCTCCTCTTGTTAAACAATTGTTCTCTGTAAAGGACTCTACTGTCACTTGAACTTGGGTATATGTATATGCTATCTCAAGGAACTAACATAAAATAGGAAAAAGAATTCCGAAGGTGACTTACACATACACAAAATTGTGCAACTGGTGCATTAACCCACCATTCCATCTTACCGTTATTAGAGTGTGTGGCAGTAGTGAGGATATGGACACACCTGCGGACATTGCTAAGTTAGCATAAGTTAGTATATGCTTAGCCGCCATTTTGCCACTTTTGCTTACGTTACTACATGCCACATTTCTCGTAAACACTTTGTTTGCTCGCTTTCACATGGGAACTGTCTGCATTTCACATATTTAGTTGAACACTCTGCTCCTCGTCTGTACAGCGTATATGCTTGGCCGCCATTTTGCCGCTTTTGCTCACGTTACTACATGCCACATTTCTCGTAAACACTTTGTTTGCTCGCTTTCACATGGGAACTGTCTGCATTTCACATATTTAGTTGAACACTCTGCTCCTCGTCTGTACAGCGTATATGCTTGGCCGCCATTTTGCCGCTTTTGCTCACGTTACTACATGCCACATTTCTCGTAAACACTTTGCTTGCTCACTTTCACATGAGAACTGTCTGCATTTCACATATTTAGTTGAACACGCTGTACAGACGAGGAGCAGAGTGTTCAACTAAATATGTGAAATGCAGACAGTTCTCATGTGAAAGCGAGCAAGCAAAGTGTTTACGAGAAATTTGGCATGTTGTAACGTAAGCAAAAGCGGCAAAATGGCGGCCAAGCATATACGCTGGACAGACGAGGAGCAGAGTGTTCAAATAAATATGTGAAATGCAGACAGTTCCCATGTTAAAGTGAGCAAGCAAAGTGTTTACAAGAAATGTGGCATGTAGTAACGTAAGCAAAAGCGGCAAACTGGCGGCCAAGCATATATTAACTTATGCTAACTTAGCAATGTCCGCAGGTGTGTCCATATCCTCACTACATGACCTACTGGTTACATAAATCAGCAACGATTCCTCCACTAAAGTAGAGGAGCGTCGCCCCACTGAATTCAAAAGAAAAATAAAATGATAATAACGCAATGTTAATAACGTCACGTTATTATCATTAAATTTTTGTGGAAGCCTGAACCCGGGCCTCACAGGGACGAGGATTTTTTTGATTTTTTATTATTTCTTTATTGGCATTATTAAACAAGAAAAGAAACCGGTCACATTCCAAGTTACAGTACAATCAATATGATCAGGTGGAGATACAGTTTGAATGCGTAAACGGAAAACATAACACAACACTCAGGAAGCAATACATTCTCATTCAGAGGCAAATATCAACCTTTCATAAGGACTGGTTCACAGTTTTATCACTACAGTACAGCACATAAGACATTCTCTCACAGGGTCCTACTAACGGGCAGTTCATAGGCGTCTGGTTAACATAACCTTCCAAGGTAACAGCCTGGCACACCATTTACTCTGTGGAATCCCAGCTAACGTAACCCTGGAGTGTCTGCAGGGGTTGGGGAGGGGGTGCTGCCATCCTGCAGTGTTTTCAGCCAGTCCCTAAAAAGAACCCATATATTTTTAGGTTGAGAGGCCATTGGCATTAGCTCTCAAAAGGTGGTCAGTTGAGTGTGACTAAAAGTGACATCTTGTATCCACGCCTTGCTTGTGGGAGCACGTCTGTCACCCCAATATATAGATACTCTTTGTTTGGCAAGCAAGAGCAGCATGGCGTGTAATTTACAATTCTCCGGCTTAGTGTCTTTAACATATCCGAATTGTCAGATGAGCGATTGAGGCTTGCTTGAAGTCCCCAGAATCTCTTGGATTTTGCTAAATATGTCCGCCCAGAAGGCTGCTATAGGCGGGCAACACCAGGACATGTGCAGGAAGGTAGCGGGCATAGCCACACCTCCAGCAACTCTCATCAGGTCTGATCCCCATTCGATGCATTTGAGAGGGGGTCCTATAGAACCTATGTAAATATTTAAAATGTATCAGCCTCAGTTTATAGTCGGGTGAGAGCATTAGGAGTTGGCCACAGCAAAAGGCCCAAATGTCATCCGTTATCTGGTTATCTAGGTCTAAATTTCAACTGTGCTTAGCCCTATGCACAGTTAATACTGCTGTGGTTTGCATGGAGTAATATCATTGTGTGATCAGTCTACAAGGAGATGCGTTTGTAATCATCTGCTCGAGTGCAGCTAGTGATGTGGGGGGACTCAGAAAGGTGGTGTGAAGTTGTCTACATGTCGCTCTCACCTTGTAATATAGAAACAGCTCGGAGAAGCTCCTTGTGCCCTCAGCCGTGGAACCTGGCTGGGTGTAGAAGGCATCATGATAGAGGTCACCAAAGGTTTCAAATCCCATGGATTTCGCCATAGCGACATTTCCACCGTCTGCCAAAGCCTGAATCATTGGATTCCGCGCAAGTGGGATAGAAGGGGCATATAAGATCTTCAAGCAATCTCTGGTGCACAGTATATCCCAGGCCCACAAAGGGTTTCGACAGTATGTATTCCATCCCGTGATCTGCGGTATGGCTGGCAAATAGCCACTTGAAGGGGAACCGGGCTGCAACGTCCGCCTCCACAGCCACATGAGGCTGAAATGGGGTAGGATGTAACCAATAATGTAAAAATTAAGCTTGCGCACAGAACGCATAAAGCGGAATATCCAGACCTCCCAGTCCTCCTTGTGCGAGGGAGAGTGTGAGCAGCTCCCAGGAGACCCGTGCTTGCTTCTTGGCCCATACCATCGAGATCAACAGCGAGCGGATGGTGTGAACAAAAGGCCCGGGTGAGCGGAATTGAAATGTTGACAAATAAGTATAAAAATGTAGGCAAGACAAACGTTTTAGCTATGGCTATCCTACCAGCAAGGGATAACGGTAGCCGAGACCACACTTTTGCCTTTTCCTCCAGCCAGGAGACCGCACGCCCATAGTTTAAGTTCCAGATTTCCTGTTCATCTCGGCTTAGCCAAATGCCCAGATATTTTACTGGGCCATCCGCCCATTTTTGCGGTCGTCCAGGTCAAAAGGCTTGGTTGCCTCTGTAAGGGGAAATAAAGTAGAATTGGACCAATTTATAAATATACCAGAGAGCCTGCCGAACTTGGTAAACTCCCTAAGCAACGGACTTAGATTAATCTCAGGGTCCGTAATGTACAATGTCATGTCGTCTGCCTATAAAGAAGTAGGAAGCCCTCTAGTGCTAAATCCCAATCCCCTTGCCAAGTGATGTTGGCATAACGTAGCTGCTATTGGCTTCATTGCAATGGCAAAGAAAAGAGGGGAAAGGGGGCAACTCTGACGCGTTCCGTGGGATATATAATAAGGGTCCAATAAGAGTCCATTCATGTGCAGTCTTGCTGAGGGAGCCGTATAATGCAGTTTTATCAGTGCTATAAAGGTCTGGCTGATGCCTATGCTCCCTAGAAGAGCGAAAAGTTATGGCCACTCCAGCGCATCAAACGCTTTAGTCGCATCTAGAAATGCCATGAACTCCTTAACTTTGGGATTTAAATAACGCAGCACCGTAAAAAATGTGCGGAGATTGTGTGAAGTGAATCTACCCGGAATGAATCCAGATTGGTCAGGTCTCACGATCAGAGAGAGCAGAGGTTGCAGTCGGTTCGCTAGCAATTTGGCATAGATGTTAGCGTCAATATTAATCAGGGTAAGCGGCCTGTAAGAATCTATCTCGTTGCTTGGTTAACCAGGTTTCAGTATTGTCTGAATTATCACCTCTCGCATAGACGGAGGAAACATTCCAGAAGCCTGAGCCTCCTTGAATACTGCAAGGAGCTGGGGTGCCAGTAAGTCAGCATATGCCTTATAAAATGCGGTTGTCAAGCCATCGGATCCCGGGGCCTTATCAATGGGCAGACTGTTAATTACCTGTAGGATATCATTGGATGTAAAGGGCTCATCTAGGTATTCTCTATGTGCCCTCCTGAGCCACAGCAATTCAATAGATTCAAGGAATGATTGGAGTTCCTCCGTTACTTTCTGATGAGTGGTGGTGTATAACTTAGTTTAGAATTTGGTAAAGCGGTCCATGACCCCCTGAGGCCCTCTGACCACTGTTAAATCATCTCTTGCTATCTCAGATATGTAAGTGACTGTGTGCGGCTTTTTGAGCATTTTCGCTAGGGTCTTGCCAGGTCTGTTCCCTTCCCCGTAGCGCCTAGCTTGGGTGTATTTCCTCAGAAATTGTACTTCCCTGTGGGCCTCCTCCTTAAATTCAGTGAGTAATTCTTTAATAGACAGTAAAAGTGCAGGGTCCTCCGTGGCATAATACGTGGTTTTCAGCTCTCTGATGCGAGTCTCTAGCACCATCAACATGCCTTTAATAGCCTTGAGTATCCCTGCTTGGCGTGAGATGCATTTCCCCCTTATAACCACTTTAAATGCCTCCCAAAGTGTTGCTTGTGTGGCGACAGACCCGGCATTGGTGGCAAAGAATTCCTCAGTGTCCCTATGTATCTCCTCCTTGAAGGCGGCGTCTAGCAGGGCATTGGGGCTAATCTCCAGCTAAACAACTTATGTGGCGTGTTTAGGATGGTTAGCTGTAGCAGACAAGGGGCGTGGTCAGACAATGTTCTGGGGAGATGTGTAGTATCTATGGCTCATGCCGCAATGTCCCGGGAAACCAAACAATAATCCTACCCGGACCAAGCTCAATGATGGGCTGATATGCATGTGCCCTTCGCCACCCCCGGGTTTCTTAGCCTCCAAATATCAACCTGGCTGCCATCTTCTACTATAGTGTTTAGGACGTCACTGGAGTTGGGGTGTAGTGTGCGAGAGCTGCCCTTCAAAGTATCATTCAGCACCACGTTAAAATCGCCCCCCATATCATGGTGTCACACCAAATGATTTGCATCTTGGCCCATACAGTACGAAATAATTCAGGGCAATCAATATTTGGTCCATACGCTGCTGCAATTGTCATCTTCACCCCCCCCCCCCCAATACCCCACAAAGAATCACAAAACGGCGATCAGGGTCTATCTGCGAATCTACAGTTTTCCAGTTTAGTCCTAGCCGAATCACTATCGCCCTGCTCCTAGCCGCAGGGTGCAAAGCACAACTCTATTGTCTGCAATTCAAGGAGCACCAGCGCTGATGTCAATAGTAAGGCGGGGGGCCCAGTTAAGGGACGAGGAGGGGTTGCTGCACCATAAGTGAGCATGCTGGTTTGGCCGACCTCTTGGGCTGCCCAAACTGTCATGTGCACTTAGCATGTTCTCCATGCTGCTGTATTGCAAGGCTGGGTGGAGAACATGCACAGGCTCCAACTCCCTGTCTGAGAGCCGAACCAGGGCGTTCAGACCAATCACGACGCTGCTGTCATGCTGGTGACAGCAGCATTGTGATTGGCTAGGGGAGTCTGGGAGCCTGTGTGCTTCCTTGAGTCTACAGAGGAAGATGGAGAAGAGGCGACGACAGGCAGGTAAATGTGATTTTCTTTTCTTTATTTTTTTAATTTTTTTAATTCCCCCCACCCTCCTGCCCCAACACTATATTTCCCTAGCGGTCGCTCTTGCATATATCACTGTAGTAGACACCCAACCTATGGAGCCATCTTCATTGGACTGGAGCTTTAATCTGCAGGAGTCAATTGGTATGGGGACAGGCACCGACCTGCCCAGGCCTAACATTTACCACCAATCAATGACCACCGGCAGTAATTGCACTTGAATACATGTGCAGCTGAGCTAAGGTTAGACAATGGTGTATGAGTGGTGGACATCACCATGGTGAGTGAAGCACAACCATATTGATGTCCCTGCTTGATCTTGTGGTGCTGGAGGTCTCGCTGGTATAAACAGTGCCTGCCGGAAGCTCCCTAGCCCTGAGGAGTACCTGGTTTGCCAGCAGTGAGCATTACTTTGGTACAGGACTCCAGAGGCACAGCATTAGTTCCAAGCATTACCTTTACTGGGGTGAACAAATTTCCCTGCCCATCAAAAGGGGACACTCTCACTAGTACTGTACATGCTTGAGTAATAGCAAGGGAATCCTTGGGGCCACTTCTTACCTGGGATGCTTGCACATCACCTGGAAGTTAATCCTTGGGATTGCTATAGTGCGTGCGCTGGCAGAGGGTGTTTAAAATGACACTCTGGTGCAGTACAGAAAGACTAGTATTGAACAGTGTGTGCATACTGAGTGCATCTGCTGAATATGCAAATGTTGGCTGTACCATAGTACATGGGCACAACAATACTAGACAGTAGAGTGTGCTGTGAATGTATGTTGAGTGCACAAATGCCTGCAGTGGTACATTGCAAGGAGGACCTTGGGTTCCAATTTGGAAAGACCAGGCCTACCTGGTGAAAACATGAGGAGTAGAGGAATCTCCCACAGGTAGAATTGTATGTTGCTGTATTCCTGTAAGCTGGGTGAGACAAGCACTGGTTCCGGGGGAGCCAGGCTCTCCCAATGCATTTCAAATGGCTCTTTGATTCAGTGACAGATCACAATGAAAGGGCCTGAACACATCTCAGGAAGAGGGAGTGAGGCTGAAAAGGATATCATAAAGAGTAGGGCTGAGCGCCCAGGATTAACCTTTGATGCACAGATCACTGTGTCTAACATCCAGGTGTGAACTCTGGTCTCTCCCATGAATCTTGTTGTGGGGTTAATCAGCTTCGTAGTCATACCTGCTGTAACAGACATCTTTTAGAAGGAAGGATGGGAGTAAGAGATGTCCATATCAAAGAAGGAGAACCCCAACATAAAACTTCAAGGGTCCAGACCTTAAATCCCATTTGCTGTCTGGAAATGAACCATAAGTAGATGAGTCTGAGACCCCATACCTTTTCATCTGCGGAACAGTCAGTGGAGCCGCATGAGGAGGGGAAGCTCTGCAAGACTACTGCCTGTCACCAGGACTAGAGGCCTAGTCTGCTAGTCTCCCTGCAGGGTGAGGGAATATCACCCAGTGAAACCAAGATCATCTGTCCTGAAGTCTGTAGCATCAGAACATGCCTGCTCACAAAGACCGGAGTGCCCATGAGGGAGAGGGGCGCGTTGGAGGGAGCAAGATCCAGAGAGAAGCCCAGACATGCTGGACTCCTGAGCTAGGTGTGAGGAACTGTGCCTGTGTGCTGCTTTGTGAACTTTGGCAACCCTGTATGCCAGGAGGGGCCGCCGTGCATCAGGAACTGTGCCGCACCAATTGGGCAGTCACCCATGTTCTGCGTTGTGAACCATGGCGACCCCGTATGCCATGAGGGGCCATGGGGTGCGAAGGACAGTGCCACATCAATCGGGCTGTTGCCCTTGTGCAGCACTGTGCAAGTGGTGACCCTGTATGCCAGGAGGAGCCTCCGTGTGCCAAGAAACTGTGCTGCATTCATCAGCCCATCACCTGTGTGCAGGAAGTTGCTGCAACCCAGTGTGCTAAGAGGGGCTGGGGAGGAGGTAACCTGAGGCCAGCGTGACCGGACAGTGAGGTTCGTTGATGTGACCCCGTATGCCGGGTGGGCTACTGGAAACAATAAGGCCGGTGGTCCGGGTTATTGCTCATGACCCCAAATTGTTACTACAAACAAGGCAAGGGGGTCTTTGTGTCCGAGGAGGCCAGAGGACCGAGGAGACACAGTCAAAGCCCCGTCAGAACAAGGAGACTGCCCCCAACCCGAAGGAAGGAAGAATAATGCACACCACATGTGGCTGGACATCAAGCACCTCTTATCGTCAGGAAGCTGGTAAGCACGGCTCAGAAGAGAGAGAGCCGGCACCTGCCAGGAGCTGCCAGAGTGAATGCATGCAGCCAGACTTTGCTCATCCTGGTTAGGACCACACTGTACCACTGCCAGGCTTCCTACCGCCGGAGCAGGAACACTTCTAACTGGGCCTACCAGGCCCCGGGGATATACCGCCTTTGGTGTTTGGAAGATTACTTGACTCTAAGTGACCACTCCTTATTGACGAGTCCATGAGGGGGAAGCTCCGCGAACAGGCCCTAGTAGTTTAATTTCCTGGATGTTGCTGCATGTGAGTGGGACATATCAGCACACCCGTTACATGTAAACTTAGTAAGCCGGTGTGATTATCTGACAATTACTAAGGTGCCTACCTTGAGGTGGGACTTTGTTATTCCATATTGAATAACGTTTACCTTTGCATGTGTAGAATTAGAATTAAAATACTTCTTTCATACAAAATAAGTATTTCACTGTACATCGATTTATTGTTGGCGCTGCCTTCATGTTGAGTTATGAGTCGTACTCACTGATCTGTAGCTACACTTCCCTCCAAGGAAGCCTTGCCTGCTACTCTACCCATTGAAAGTCAGGTGTAGAAGGAGGCGCCTGATCCAATTGAACGGTACCCATAGTAGGATGGTCCCTGGGACATAGGAGTAAATAGCCTCAACCACCTTGGTTGGGCCAAGTAATCCCTGCTTGCCCCTTGACCCCCTGAAGAGGTTTCTGACACAGAAAATTAAAAAATACTGCCCCTCTGGAACCCAAAAATAATTAGTGGTGAATTAGCATAGGAAGATATGACATTAATTTGAGCAGTGGACATGTGAGTTTGTTTTTTGGATTGAAAAAGGTTAGTGGAGGGATAGAAGAGTGGAGGGTTTGCATTTATATACCGATTGCTACCCCTGATAATGTGTTGAAACACTTTTTGGCGGGTGAAACGCTATTCCGAAACCCAAACAGGATTAATAGGGAATTAGTATAGTGAAATATGAGATTAATTTGCTGTAATGCTCAATTTTTGGGTTAAAAAAAGTAGTTTAATCACACAGCATGATGTAATGCTAATCTAAGGCTACACAGTGAATAAGAGGATTCAGACACAGGGATGTGATCTTCTGTGAGAGACTACATGCTTTAGACTCCTCCCTATGCTAATGGAGTTCACCAGCATATATGATCCCTGGAGGGTAACATGGGGCAAGGCTTTGATTGGACAGAGGTACAGTTCACTCAGAACACCTCCAAGGAATAGGTTCTTTTTAGTTACATGCATTAAATTCTGTTTGTGAAGACTTTTTGTCATGATTCAGCTCTCTTAAATAGTTGAAGAAATAGCAATTCAAAATCGTACATTGTCTAAGTGTTATATAGTGGACCAACAAAAGCCACGGTCAGACCACTTGATGTTTATGCTAAAAATGCAGGCCAGCACTACCCACAAACAGACACAGAAATGTCAACAAATACACCCAGTCCTAGAGAAGACACCCAAATCATTTTCCAAGAATGCTTCTAAAAACCTGTACAATGATATCAAGTGCTGTTTATCAACATCTTATTTGACTGAGTCTTCTTGAGGAAGAAGTCTGCTCACGCCAATTATAATCGAAGCTGTTTTAGTGGAGGAAGCTTCAATGGGAGCTTTTTGTTCTCTAGAGACCCAGCCCCTTAAGGACAGGTATGTGCCCAAGTGGGTGCTACAAATTACTTCATCGCTATATAAAAACAAGCATTTGCAATGCAACAGGTCTCGCATTTGCGAGAGTTCAAACTATTGGCATTGTAAATGACAATGCCTTTTATTTATGTTTTAAAAACCAACACATAATATACCAATAGCTCAAACTCTAACAACTGTGTGACCTATTGCATTGCAAATGCTTGTTACATGATGTTTTTTGTGTGATTTACGTAAGCTATTTTCAGGGCTCAGTTTGTGCACGGACTCTTAGAGCCAAAGCCGACGCTTGGCTCTACTCTCCATGTTAATGTGTTAGCTCGCCCATTTCTAACTCTTTCTAACAGTAAACCCCACGCTGTTACCCCCATACACCTGTAACCAAGCCCCGCTGAATAGCAGCGGCACATCCCTTTCCGGCTCTATAATCACCACGACTTCGGCCTGTACCAACTATGTAAAAGCACCACCTTCAGGAAGAGGAGGTACCGCCACCCAATGCGGTCACCTGTCAGTAAACATCAAGGCATCGGGTAATTAACACGGAGCTCTATGCACCTGTGGCCAACTCACATCCGCGAGGGACTGCAACTCCCCTGCTTTACAGTCCCCTATAAACTCCCCGCCAGAAGGGAAGAGATGCGGCACCCTTCAGCATTTGTGTATGGTACTTGGGCTATGCAGTGCTTCCGCTTCTCGCCCTGCCTGCCTCTCACGAACGCCCGGAGGATCAGGTCCCCAAAAATACAGAGTACCCTATGGCCACGAAAAGCATGACCACACGTAAATACGTAGGGTGCTTACAATGATGAGGTGTGCATTGGCTGGCCAGGCCGGTCCAAGACCCTAACGAGTTCTTACGTCAGCACTGTCTTTTTCTGGAGATACACCGAACCCCATTTTGCATGCCCCCCTTCCCTCTTTCTCCCTGGGCTACCCTCCTCACTAACTATTCTTCCACTGCTCCTCCCACAGCAGCCTTGTAGGCCCCCTTATTTCGGTCTATTTTCCATAGCCTCCCTCCTTCTTCCCTCCCATCCTATTCAGGTCCTCCTTTTTCCCTTCCCCTTTCCTTAGGCCACTCCTTTTATCCTCCTTCTCCACAGGCCCTCCCTGTCCCCTCTCCTTTATAACCTCCCCTTCACCCGCAGACTATCTTCCACGAACACAACACAATACAAAACGAGTGCCTTGTTGCCAGGATCTGTCGGCCAGGCCGGAGTTGCCAAAGTAAATACACCGTGCAAACGAAGCTGCGAGGAGTGGTCAACTTTCAGCCGCGGTTTCCAATTTAGAAGTAGCGTGCGGACATATTTTGCATGGTTTACTAAGTACCACCTTGCGCAATAATATGTTCAAGATAGCACGTGTACTGTGCACACGCTCAATGCAAACAGTCATCTATGAAGGTGTCTCACGGATTCCATTCATCTATGCCCCAGGATTCTGTCACTTTGCTTCCGGTCTTATTCCAGCATTGCCTAATGCAGGAAGTCAGACGTCTTGTGTGTCCGAGTTGTGTATGAGAACGAGTTATAATGTTTTCCAATACCAAGTCACACTGATGGCAGAACCCGCCCCTGGTTTCTGCTCTGGGCTGTTTACCACTCACTAGTCAAGGCTTGTGGTAAGAGGGCTGGCCAAGTAATAACCTTGAAAAAACTCACAGAATAGTTATGCCGACCAAGCTACCTACTGGGTGTGTGTGCCTGTTCAATGGCAATGCTGCAATTTATACGCACATTGTGTATGAGAACGAATTATAAGGTTTTCCACTACCAGGTCACACTGATAGCAGATTCCGCCCCTGGTTTCTGGTCTGGGCTGTTTACCACTCGCTAGTCAAGGCCTGTGGTAAGAGTGCTAGCCAAGTAATACACTTGACAAAACTCACAGAATAGTTATGCCGACCAAGCTACCTACTGGTTGTGTGTGCCTGTTCAATGGCAATGCTGCAATTTATACGCAAGTCTCATCGACATCAGAGACTTATATAGTGCCTAACCCCCTAAAGAGTCGCCGAAGATCGTACAAATATCAAGCAGCCTTTTTTCACTCTCCCCCTCGTAAAAGGCATTTCCTTTCTGTTTTCTTCATTGTCCTAAATAGTATGGCATCTCTTCAAGTAGTGTAGGTCACCCCCTTGCATCCCAAAGAATAGGGAACTCCAGCCCCTCTGTAATAAGAGCTACTCGTATTTAATTCAAATCATCCCCAGTGACTGACATTAATGGTACAGCACATCAGACAAGATCACTAGTAGGGATCATCTCACAGCATCAGGTTGAGCAGCCAGCTGTAAAGTAAAAACAAGGCGGAAGAGACGGGGATTAGTGACTTGCCCAGAATCACAGAACGGTGAGCCAACTCCGAGACCTGGAACCGACAGGGGGAGGGAGGGAAAGTGAAAGCGCGCTATGCGTGCGTTGTGCTCAAAGGTGAGCCGACTCCGAGACTGCTGACGCGTACGGGTGCACATCTCCTGTCCGTCCGTAGGCATGCACATCGTCTGGCCGCTCGTACGCGTACACATCTAGCATTGGAATCCATATTGATTCCAAAAGGCCCTCGAGAGCAGCGCATGCACGCTGCTAACGCCACGCGTGACCTAATAAATGAGGCTGGAATAAAGATTCAGTTCTATGCGTAATCCTTTTCAAGATAGACCGCAAATCCAAAAGCAGTGTCCAATGAAGTCGGAGACCAAACAAGACCTTAAACAAATTTTAAATGAACTACTAGGGAATCATCTAGGGCAATACCAGAGAATCATCACTACAAGCACATCAGATGTGAACACCTATTTTGCAAATATTGAAGCTAGAAATATCATGGAGATTAGTTTAGGACTACTAATATTTGAACGCACATGGCAAAACATATGCTTTTCAAAATGCTCATATTACTGGTTTAATGAAGCAACACACAAGTGAGTCATTCATAAGTAAATGGGTTTTGGACCTAGAGCATAACCCCTGAATCATATTACTTAATCTTGATTACATTTCAGTAGAACGCAGTTTAGCTTTACAATATTACCAAAGGAGTTTAATAATTGCCCTTTTCAGTCTGAATAACTGAGGTCCTTATTACGATGGTGGTTGGTCGGACTGCCGGCCGCCATTGCATCGGGCAGGAGACCGCCCGACAATGAGTCAAATTAGGATGAGACCGCCAGCATGGTGGTCGGAGAGTGCTTTTTTCTACTGCAGCTTGACAATATATTGACTTTTTTCTGCAGGATTTTGTCAAATCATTAGATTCCTATGTCCAAGACACTGGGGATTTTTTACGTAAAATCATGAATGTGAAATGGAAAACTAACTATTGGATGTTGGCACTGGATGTAACATCCTTATATACCAGCATCAGACACAAAGATGGTATCCGGGCCACTCAATATTACCTTTCTCTCAAACCATCACAGTTCAAAGATCACAATGAGATGTTGGTTGAGATGTTGGAACATTGCCTTTTGAACAATAATTTTATGTACAATAATCTTCTATACCGACAGTTGAGAGGCGTAGCTATGGGAGCCAGTTTTTCCCTAGCTACGCCTGTCTCCATATGGGCTACTGGGAGGAACTTGTGCTTAAAAATGAACATGCTAAGTATTTAAAAGAAAATGTAATTGTCTGGTTGCGTTATATCGATGACCTGTTTGTGATATGGAACGGTACCATTGAAGAAGCTGCTAATTTTATTGTTGGATTGAATGACAATGATCTCAATCTTCAGTTTACTGCCTCTTTTAGCCAAACTAGTATCACATTTTTAGATACAGAGGCGTATATACACAAAGGTAACATCGAGACCAGGCTTTACCGGAAGTGCACTGCAGGTAACTCTACACTGCATGCAACTAGTGCACATCCCCCCATCTCATTAGAAGCATCCCTTAAGGAGAAATGCTGCGCTTAAGAAGGATGTGTAGTAATGATGGTGACCTTAGAAAGGCACAGGCCTTAAGCAAACAGAGATTCAGAGAAAGAGGATATTCACTGAACACTATAGACAGTGCCATTACTAAATCCATGAACTTCAGTAGAGAGGAGTTACTAGGACATAATACAACTATGGCCAAGGTACTGTCACAACAGGATAATCTAGAGGCAGGTGCCAAAGTATCTATTATTCCTTTTAGAATTATCATGGGCTATAGTCGCCAGCATTCCTGCCTCCGTAAGATTTTCAACAGGAACTGGCCGACTGTCCTTAGTGACCCAGTCATCGGTCCCATGCTTTCTTTGCGGGCTTCAATAACACACAGTAGGGCCCCTACTATGAAGGACTCTTTGGTGAATACCAATCCGGAGGTGATTGAGAAGACCTCTTGGTTACACACCAACAGATGCAAGACTTGCAAGGCCTGTCTTCATGGTATCAATACCAAGGCCTATGTGGATCCCTTTAGTTGTAGGGAACACAAGATTAACAAACTGTTAACATGCAAAACGGAGTATGCTGTTTATGTTCTTACATGCCCGTGTGGTCTTAGGTATGTTGTTAGCACTAAGTTAGCTGCACATAAACGCATACTACAACACCTACGTGCAATCTCTAACCAGGACAATACTTATCCTGTTGCAAGACATTTTAGAGAAGCACACAACAGTGACATCAGTGGCCTTAAGTACTTTGTCATCAACACCATTGTACCCAGCAGGAGGGGTGGCGATAGGGAGTCCAATTTGCGTAGACTCGAGACACTTTACATTCTCCAATTGGACTCCAAGTCTCCAATGGGTCTTAATATTACAGAGGACCTTCATACATGTTTAGGTTAAATTAGTGACCAGTGCACTCCGGTATTGACCTTCGTCTATAGATATCTGCTGGCGTCCCACTTCAAGTAATTCCGATATTATGGAATAGGATGTGTTAGGTGGATTTGATAGCCATTTAGACACTATAATCTAACCCGAAGAATGACAACTTTGGAAGGAGGATTTTGAATTTCCCATCCCCTCGGATCTATGGATATTATGCACATAAGAATGTATATTTTTAATGTTACAAATCTTAAACCTATTTATTCTCCTATTTTATAGTTACATATGCGATATATTTAAGTATTTATTGTGCTATTTATTTCAAATATTAGTACTGTATGCAGGAATTTGCACATTATGACTCAATCCATGATCCATCGTTGAAATATTGTGGGCTTCCAATCCACGTGGTTTAGTGATCACAACACATAGGGAAATAATTGAGGATTACCCCCTCTATTCGGATAACACCACTGTGCTCTGGTTAGGTCTACTCCGTTTCTATTAAGATGTTTTACCAACACAGGATCGCACAATTTGATTTTCGTGATACTCTATTCCATGCGATATGTATTACTAACTCTTAAGTGATATTTTGTATTCACGTCTCTCTTTCTTTTTTATATGCACAAATAACACTTTTTATATGCACATCAACACTTTTTTAATTCACGATGAGGACGGTCATTGGATAATATGGCGTCAATAGATTCATCCAGACTCTGACTTTGATCAATAGTCAGCCGAATTACTATTAGGCTGTTATAATCTGTATTACGCATTTGAAATTCTTTTTTAACTAGGCATTTATGCCTTGATTGTATAAACCTGCAATGTACTGTATAATTATATCAACAGCAGTCACACTATTGGTGACTTAAAACAGGACGTTATACTTACTCTTATTATTTATGTATAAATGTGGGTCAATTGTTGATTCAACTCCATTGAGACTTTACATTTCGATGCAGTATTTTTTCAATGTCCATGAATCTGTTCCCCACGTGATGCTAATTGAACTGGCACTCTCACTTTAAAAGCTTTGCATAATGTTTGTAACGTTGTCATGTGAGCAAGGCTCGGAGGAGCCGAAATGTTATGGCTGTTGCTTTTGGCAATAAATTTTAATTGTCACTTTATCGAGGTCCGTGTACCCTGTTTTGTTGATGTCCGGAGATTCACAACATGGTAATCAGGATATATATGTATACATATATATATATATTTTCCAAGGCAATGTCCGCTGAACGCCACACGCCTGCACACAATGCCGGTGCCTGCCGTGATAGCGGTAACCACAAATTTGAAAGTAAATCAATCCGATAGGAATGAGGCGGCACACCGTCCTGATGTTTTAGGTATTTAATCGCTCACCAACAACAACGCGTTTCAGCCGTAAAACGGCCTTTGTCAAGTTGCCAAAACGTTACCAAATAGGCATTTTTAAACAATCAACGTCATGATAGATATGGACGAGTTACTTTGTAAGTATCGCACAGAAGTCAAACACAAAGTATATAATCGAAAACACTTATTTTCGTTTTTTCAACCATAATTCTCAATTTAAAGATAGAGAGTTAGACAGAGTGAAAAGAAAATTAAAGGTGAAAGAATAATACCTTTCATTCTAAATGCATAATTGTATTTTTAACATCCTCCATATTCTTATATGTCAGATCATGGAAATAGAAAAGGGTTGTAACGCACAATTGCGAACATATAGGCATAGACGAGTTACTTCGTAAGTATCGTATAAGAAACAACCATAGAGCATACAAATAATCGAAGATGCTATTTTTCAATTTCATTAACCATGGTTCTCCATTTAGAAATGAAGAAATACAATGCATTGCCATTGAAATAGTCCCACCATTTCCAATTCCACACATGATAGACTTGAGTGCGATACATGATCACATAACGGGAACGCTTTGTAAATAAAGTTCTATATTTTGAAAAAAATATATATGAATAGAGTGTGAAGAATAAAGGAAAGGACATATGCAAAAAGAGGTATTGGTCTCGTATTGCCCTTAAACAATAATGGCATCACTTATCTGCAAGGCTAAGGAGGATTCAAAATCTACTCCTGTAGGTATAGACTGTGATAGATATGACCCTAATGGGATGAAATATAGGACAAATGCCCAAATATGTACTATTACAGTAACAGAACCAAGCCACAGAAAACGATATCATAATACCAGGCATAACAATCAAGGATCCATGTCCATAATAGCCACCTAACCTCAATGCTAGTCTTAACCAATGTGAATGTGTATCCCAAAGTGACATATTAATAAATGTAAATCCAATATAACGAAACATAATTTAAGCAATATAGAAAAAAGATAAAATCACTTAGGGACATACAGTTGGGTTACAGAATAATTCCAGTCTGAGCTATTGGCCAATATGAATGATGTTAGGGTGCGTGTCGATAGATTGATGATGGTTTTTTCACAAGTATCAATATGTGCTGTGTTCTTGTGCCAGAATTTCTTATGACCACCCCTTCTTGTTATTCATGATCTTAAAACTAATGAAACTGCACGTCCTATCCAAACGAGGTGAGTAACGTCCCATTACTATGGCTGGCACACAAGCATCACCCTCTCCATCCTCAAATTTCACTATGAATGATATTGGCAACATCTTAGAACTATACGAACTAGAGATAAATAATTCACAAATCAGTGATGAATCTGAAGGAATCCAATTACAATCCCTAGGATTCTCAGTAGACACCAAAAGGAGAAGTGGATTCAAACTGAAATCTAAATTCAATTCCAACCCAGTACATGACAACATCGAATCATTTCATTCAGTATTGATGCATGAACTTATTAGAATGAGGGACAATCAAGATTATCACATTCGGGATAATCTCACTAGAGGACAAAGACAAGCATTGAAAAATCTACTACAAGATCCTACCTTAACGATTAAACCTTCGGATAAAGGTGGGAATGTTGTTTTAATGAACACTGAGGACTACAAGAATGAGGCTTTGCGTCAATTGAATGATAAAGACTGTTACGAAGTTATCAGTTGGAAATACTATGATGAAACGATAACTAGATATCATAATCTCCTGGTGAATTGGTGGCAACAAGATCTTCTTGATGATGATGAATACAAATTCCTAAGGAATGAGAATCCGAAGGTATCATGTTTGTATCTATTGCCAAAGGTACATAAAAGCCTCAAAAAACCACCTGGAAGGCCCATCGTGTCCTCCAATGATGGCCTACTTGAAAATACATAATTAAACCAACCGACAAGGGCGGGAACATTGTCATCCTAGACAAACAACAATATATAGAAGAAGCTATGCGTCAACTGCTCGACACAAAAAATTATGAATGTCTGGAGAAGAATCCCATCAATGACCTAATACTCGAAATGAATGACAAGTTGAATGAATGGCAAAACAAAGGACTGCTAACGGAAGATGAGAAAACTTTCATGATGATTGATGATCCAATTATACCCACAATATACTTTCTTCCTAAAGTTCATAAGACACTAAACAAACCACCAGGGCGCCCAATTATTTCCAGCTGTGGCAGCCTGTATGAAAACATGTCTGTATATGTGGACAATTTCCTAGCGCCCATCGTACCAACACTAAGTTCATACATAAAGGACACTGGAGATTTCTTACGTATCATAATGGAGACTAAGTGGCAATCCAATTATCTCCTAATAACAATTGATGCAGTATCATTATACACCTCAATTCAACATAACCATGGTCTACATACGACTCAATATTTTCTCAAGCAGAGACCCATCAGTCAATTAGCACATTCTGAAATGCTACTTGAAATGATCTCCATGTGTTTGAACAATAATATATTTCTATTCAACAAAAAAATGTATGTACAGCGCTGCGGTACTGCGATGGGAGTTTCCTTCTCTCCAAGCTATGCGAATCTCATGATGGGATGGTGGGAGAGGAACATTGCTTGGAGAGAGGAAAACAACCATCACATGATGAACGTGGCCCTCTGGCTCCGATTCATAGACAATTTATTTGTATTGTGGAAAGGAACTGCAAAAGAATTTGACAATTTCTTTACGGAACTGAATAACAACAATGTGGGACTCAGTTTTACTTATAATCTGAGCCCAAAAGAAATTGACTTTTTGGACACCAAGATCTACATCAAAGATGAGCGCATACAAACAACGCTGCACAGGAAAAAGACAGCCACCAATAGTCTGTTACATGGGGAAAGTTTTCATCCTCGCTCATTAAGAAAAAGCATACCATACGGTGAGTTATTACGCATGAAAAGAAACTGTTCAGAAGAACAAGAAATGCTAAAAAAATGCGAGGAAACCAAAACACGCTTCTTACAACGAGGTTACAGACATGCTGATATCGCACGTGGAGAACTAAAAATAAAGGAAAAAAGCAGAGTGGAGTTACTGACTAACAGTGACAAACAAAATGTGACAAAAGCAACAACTGAAGATAATCAACCACGTTTGATGCTCACCTACAGCAAGGAAACCTTCAAGATTAGGAAAATACTGAACAAGTACTGGAACATATTACAGAAAGATCCCGACATTGGCATGAATATAGGGGACCACCCGCGGATATCTTACAAAAGAGCACCGAACATCTCGGATCATCTGGTACGAAGTCATTTTGTGGCCACAAAATCTGAATCTTGGCTACAATCAAGATCTAAGGGATTTACCAAATGTATGTCCTGCAAAGCTTGCAAGATTGGTAAAAATCTAAAAAGTATCAAGGATCCAAATGGAAAAACTTTTCAGATAAGGGAGACCATTACATGTGCATCAACTTTTGTGGTCTACATACTCCAATGCTTTTGTGGGAAACAGTACATTGGAAGTACAATATGCCCCCTAAAAAAACGCATACTAGAGCACATGCGAGCGATTCAAAACTTGGACATGACATATGCAATCGCAAGACACATGTCACTGCCTGTGGGGAAATCATGGTTGGACATAAAATATTCGGGACTTGTGACGGTGCCTCCAAATGAACGAGGTGGAAACCGTATCCAGAAACTACGTAGGCTGGAGTCATGCATGATAATGAGGTTCAAAACCAAGCATCCTCTGGGTCTGAATGGGGATGAGGAACTTCATGTCCACCTATAGACCTTCCCTATAACTGACATATGATAACATACTATATTCTTGCTGCATCAGTAAATAACCTGCACAAATATGATCATACTCATCTGATTTGGGACTCAATTTTCCACTGAAATATCATATAATCATGAAAAAGCTAGTCTAAATCCACACAGATATATAGGATTTCAGCAACAACTGTATGTCAAATGGCACTCAGCCATGATTTTTTGCTTAACACGATGCCATCATTTATACTATATGACATACGGACATGCACAACACTTTACATGTCGCCATCACACATTGAAATACACAATGTGCCTCGCATTCAGGAATTAATAATGAACACATATCCAAGTGTTTCACAAAAAAATGTTTCTTTGTGTCACAAAGTACTGATTGAGTTATACGTGATCTCCTTTAAGCATCGAAGCAGGGTAGCATGTGTATATATTTATACCCTAGAATAGGAATGAAGTGAATTCCCCATTGCTTATTTTTTCTAAACTACATCACCCAGAATGCAATGTAACGGCACCTTTATGAATGTGTGTATAAAAACAAGAAATGAAAGTAGGACTACTGTAACAATCTACCGTGACCAGGAACTACGGTTCGAAACGCGTAGGGAGGATTACTTTTTGAAGATTAAATAACATCTTTAATCGTCGAGAGGAGTGCCGCGTCATTATACTTTTTGTTAGTAATGTGAATTCGAGATCGTTGTCCTGATCTCGACGCGTGCACCAGCTGTCAAGGTGCTCCTTCCGTGCAGGACATTTGTGGATCAATATATATATATATATATACAGGTAAATGAAGGATTTAATGAAACGAGTTCTCCAGCCCCTGCTACGCGTTTCGGCTATAACAACCTTGCTCACGCACATAGTGGCTGTGAAACCAAGCCACCTATATACAATCATATGTGATTGACAAGTAAACAAAGACAGAGAAACAGGACTGGCCAAGCAGTAAAGGTTTGAAGATCTAAATAAAGTGCTGCGGTCTTGGACTGGTGCGTTACTATAAATGTGTATGAAAACAAGGCATTTACAAGTGAGTATGACCACCGAACATGTACAAATAAAATAAAATAACGAAATGAACCGTATACAGTAAACACTTGTCTGACTAGCACTCGATAGTTCACATCTCACCAACTATTCTAACAAAAGCAATCAAGTGTCATAATATGCACAAAAGAGCTTATGGATAAAACAGTTATTGAAAACAATAATGTTCCACAGGAGCACTTGTAGGTACAAATTGCAACCTGGATACTGTATGCCTTGAACAGCGAAAGTAACGCTGAGTAAATTAGAAGCAGTAACTTAATTGAGGTCTACTCTGATATCCGATTAAGAAAGTGCATAAACATAAGTGTACCATGGTGTACCCAGATTAAGCGTGTCAGAAATAAAATGTGTGTACAATACACAAGTGCACATTATTGACACCCCAGCACGGTACCATCTCATCAGTACAGCCCAAGTGGACAAAGGCAGTATACAGTAACCTTGAATTCAAGTAAAATAAATGGAAAAGGCTCCATTGGACTAAGTACATAGTAGCTGGATTACAGATTCTAAACATACTCATACTGCTGCGTCTCAAGCCAGTGCCCTAACAAAATAACTAAAAATGGGAAGGTTATACTAAAAAAATGAAAGGGCAGATTATGTCACCCAATGTGTCTGATGTGTTCCCGGAAGAAAAAGGTAGGGTGCCCTGACCGGGGCCTCCACTCGAATCCAGCACGCCAGGTGATAGTCCCTTCCTCTCCTCCCTAGAAAAAAGTAAAGAAAAATAGGTACCACAAAGTGTAGAGGGTGACAGCTGGCCAACTGGTAACCTGAAAATAAAGTAAAACATGAAACATGAACTACCATACATAATACCAGCTTGTATCATGACACATATTAGAGTAATATCAGTCCAGGTGAACAAATAACTCCTCATCCGAGTTATGGCAATGAGGGGTCTTGGTGTTAAACTCAACGATAAGTTTGTATTCCCGTTTACTAATTGTGGCCATACGGTCACTACCCGGGGGTCATCAATGTCATGTACAATTCCAAAGAATTTACATTGTTTTCTGTCACTGTAGTAGTGTGTAGCTAAGTGTGTAGCTACCGGGTAGTTCCTATCTTGGTTGATGATGGCCTTGGTGTGCTCAAGGATTCTTTTTCCTGTGGGGTGAATGGTACTTCCCACTTATTTGATTCCACAGGGACACTCTAAAACATAGACGGCAAATGTCATGCTGGATATGATAAGGAGTTATGGGCTTGTCTTTGGTTGTGTCTGGGATAAAAAAATCTTTGTGGTTGATGGAGTACTCACATGCGTTGCATTTGCCGCAAGTAAAAAAACCCTTGAGAGGTTGAGTGTCCTTAGTGGTATAAATGTCAGTTTTAACCAGCACGTCACGCAGTGATTTTGTTCTACGATAAGTGATCTTGGGGTTGTCACTGATCCTCTCCTCAATGACAGGGTTCCACTTGAGGCAATACCAATTGTTTTATCAGAATGCCCCTCACCACCCCAGATTTACTATTTAATACGGTGATAGGCTTGGTTTGGCTTTCGGCATCATCCTCATCATCCTGCTTTTGCCAAACAGGATCTCACTCCAGGAGCATGTGTTGGCCCTACTGAATGACCTTATCCAGGACCCTTATTGCATAAAGCGCTGGATCATGTTTTTTTGTTCTACCTGGAAGGTTTCTTCATTACAGCAGTTTCACCTTACTCGTATGAGCTCCCCATAGGGGATGCTCCACCTGAGCTGGCTCAGTGACTGCTTAAGGTGGGAAGCAAGCTGTTGCCTGCAACAGGTTTTCTGTGCAGTTTCGAGGTAACTGTGTTATTGATTAACTCTACCTCGATGTCAAGAAAAATTATGTGCTCTCTGCTCATACTTGAGGGAAATTCAAGGTTGAGGTCATGTCATTAAGACAGGTGAGAAACCTGTTGGCTTCCGGTTCGCTGCCCTGCCAGATCAGAAAGAGATCATCTGTAAATCTTACCCAGAGTATTATCCTATCCATGTCTTGGCTATGCTCCGGCGCGTGGACACCTACTCCTCCCACCAGCCTGTGAGAAGATTTGCATAGCTGGGAATGAAAGAGATACCCATCGCAGTCCCCTGCAGTCGTTTGTACAGTGTGTTGTTAAAGGTAAAGATGTTGTTTGTGTGAAAGAATAGCATCATGTCTAAGAGCATCTGTGTATAAGGTAAACAGCAAAGATGTCTTGCCCTTAGGAAGTATTCACAAGCTTTTATGCCATTGTGATGTCTAATGCTCGCATAGAGTGCTTTTACATCAAGGGTCATCAGGAGGAAATAAGGTTCCCAGTTAGCACCTTCTATTCTCCTGAGGAAATCCCTGGTATCAGATATGTGAGAAGCTGAGGCCCCTACTAGAAGTAGTAAGAAATGGCTGGTGTATTTAGATGTATTTTACAGCGAAGAGACTATTGGTTCTGTCCAGAGGATTGGTGGTAGAATTATGTACTTTGGGGGGGGGAGATAAAATGCTGTTATTCTCTGGTGCATATTTTTGACAAACTGGTCTTCCTAGGTCGTTATAGGACCCTTGTTTCTCCATACATTGAGTTTCTCCCAGAACAGGACAACGGTATTTTTGTATTCTGTCATAATTAGTGATGATGCTGTAGCAATCAATATCACTCAGTTGTCTGTGTGCCTCAGTTATGTACATGGCAGTTGGCATGGCCACCATGTTACCACCCTTGTCTGCAGGACAGATTACTATGCTTTTTGTCATTTGCAAGAGTTTCAATATCTTTACCTCGTGACTAGGTGATGTTCTTCTTGGTTGTGCAGTTTCTAGACTGCAATTTCCTGAGATTTGAAATCACTTTTTCATGAAAGGCATCAATCATATAAAAATCTAACATTGGGTTGAATCTAAACTTCGGCTTAAAGTCATTAGGAGTGGTATAATATACGCAATACCCCGTTCAAGAAATATTTGTTCACCATCCCCAGTGCCAGCCCCACAATCCTGCATTTCTACAAGTGTGGTAAGAAAATCAACATGGCCAGTATTGAGTTAATCAAACACAGGGGGGCTCATTTTGGGTCTACCTCTATTCTGGGGTGCTGAATTGGTGTTAAAATAATATGTATGCTTGAGGCAACTAATGAACTTGAAAAGATCTTTTATGTGTGCCACTGTTTAGAATAGTGGCTCAGAAAATACAGGACTATGCGCTGAGAACTGTCCTGTGATAAGTGAGTGTAGTAACTGATAAGGTTACAGTGAACTCTGTTCTGTACATCTCTCACCTGTGCCTTCTTATGTTAAAAAAATGTAAATGGTATTTTATGAACTACATTGAAGTTTACTTTACTGGATGATGTAATCAATGATGTCACTGACCATGTCATGAGTGATGTAATATGTGAAGTCATAAGCAGTCATAAACAGTGCATTGCAGGGGCGTGAAATTCAATTGTTATGTGTGTGTAAAATCTGGGCCTAACTATAACGTCTCTGTAACCTTTGTTTTTTTCAGTGAATTTCTAAGATTGTTTTACATTATAGAAAACATTATATATTCTAGATTACATACTGTAAGCAAGTGAGAAGCTACATTAGTGGTTATGTCAGTGTGTAAGAGACTGTATAAGTGTCTGAGTATGGGTGTATAAATGGGTATATGTGTGGCTGTACAGGTAGGTGACTGGGTGTGTGAGTGGTTGAGTGGATATGTGAGTGAGTGAGTGAGTGAGTGTATCAGCATTTCTGTGGGTGTGTCACTAAATATGTATGTAGCTGTGTGGGTGTGTGACTGGGAGTGCTAGTGACTGTATGGTTGTCTAAATGGGTATGTAAACTGGCTGAATGGATTGGTAACTGGCTGTGCTACAGGGTGTTTGGGTGAGTAACTATTGTGCAGCTGGCTCTATTGGTAGTGGATACATAAGTGCTGTGTGAATGGATGTGTAAGTACCTCTGTCACTATCTGACTGGGTATGTGAGTGGCTGTATGGTTTTGTAAATAGGTATGTGAGTGGCTGTATGGATGGGTGACCGGGAATATAACTGGGTGTATAGGTGTATAAATGTGTGTGTAACTGACTGTCTGAGTACTGGGTACATGAATGGGTGTATAGGTGTGTGAGTGGATATGACAGTACCTGTGTGGAAATGTGGATTTTCCTGATCAGTTATGTCCCCTATCTTGGACCCCAACGGTTCTATATGCATGTTACAAGTACATGTATGTTCTCTCCAGTTCCAGTTTCTAAGACGCAAACATATGTGTGTCTACTGTCAACATGTTCTCTGTCAGATCCGCCATCAATGGGCTGGATATTCGATTCCTTAGTATGAAAGGCCACCGACTTTATATGGCTAAGTTACTCCATTTTTACAGTTCAGGCGAGTAGGCCCGATTCTGTCCTCAAAGCCTTTCCCTGCTCTCTGTCTCTGACAGCTTCAGCTTGAGCTCGCATCTGTATCCATGAACTTTGTCCTACTCCCTGTGCAGCTAACGGTGCCTGCCTCGGCTAGTTTTCGCCTGTCTGCCAAGAAGTTGTATTTCACCTTCGAATTATCTATTTTGCTCTCCAGCCGATGCATTCCTGTCCAGTGATTTAGGTAAACATTTCCTTTAGCTCACAAGCAAAGGACTCAGCCTTTCCGTCCTCCTGCAAGTGATTCATAGCCCTGTTGCCATGGAAAGTTTTCTGCCCCTCGCATCTCATATAGACACTTAGACGCTTGTACACGCACACAGTCAGTATAGAATAGATTCTGTCCGAGAGTCTCTTCCTTGTGGATAACATAGTTCTTTAAACATAGGATGTTAGATATGATTTGGGATTAGGTTGACTTGACCCCAGACTTCTCGTCTCCACATGTAGAGCTAAATGTCAAGTCCCCTTCACCCCCTAGTTGCACGTCAATTACACGTCATGCTGCCGCGCGCGCATCTATGCCAAGTATTATCTTATAGATCCACCTATGTCTGATAATTCTAACCAATCATGTTTCTTTTATTCCTTATTACGCCTAGTTTCGATTATGTCACTGTCACGTCATTTTTCTTATCAAATGTTACGCCTTCTACATTCGTTTCATTGTAATGTACTTATTATAAAAATACATGTCTGTTAATAAATTATTGTACTTCACTTCCTGAACCTTCGTGGTGACGGAACCTGAGGGCCGCGACTCGAGTCGGCCATTTTGAATGGAATAAAGCCCATTAGAAAACCTCTTATACCACGGATTCTGCCTCTTGTTATTTTGAGCTATTTACTTTAATTTAAGATTCCGCATGAAATTCAGTCCGGTAATATTTATTTTATTTACCACATAATGGCGCCCGAACAGGGACACTTTCTCATCTCACGCGCCGGCGGTGCGTTGCAGGCCCGGTCTCCTGCCACAGCTGGACGGACCATAAACGCGTACCAGCAGGATTTCCTGTAAGCTCCCTCCGGTCAAGCGGGGGCGACTGAGGCTGCGATCAACCCAGACGAGGCGGTGAGAAGTGCGAAGTATCCCGACCAGAGCCTAGCTGAGAGAGCAAGATCCGAGGTATACAGAGGCCCACCAGGTTTTCCGAAATTCCGACGTCCAGAGGGTCCGATGTCCGCAGTTATCGAGTCCTGTCCATTCTCTGAGGCCTTCCGTTTCAAGGAGCTACTCGGTGAGTACCATCGCCGGGGAGGCGTGTTGACGCGCACATAGGTTGTGCCGGTCAAGACGGATTTGGGTACACAAATCCGGTCTGCACTGTTTAGCAGTGTATATGTACTGTTTAGCAGTATATCAAGTATTCCGAAGTATTCAGTTATTGTCAAGAATTCAGCGTGGTGATTAGTTAGGCAGACTGTCATCATTGTCGATCATTGTTATAATGTTTAATGTTTAATGTTTAAAGTATTCAGAAAATGTCTTGCATATTGTGGTATGAATGACTGTTCATTGTTCACTGTTCATTATTGTGTTTCTCGTATTAAGTAAGTTCAAGAGTAAGTATCAGATCAGTTGTCAATATGCCGCTCTTCTCGAAGTTAAGACAGATTACTACCAGAAAAGGGGTGCTTGAAGAAGCAGTTCCTATTCCTCCTAGAGACACTCCAGGACATTTCATGTACCATAAACATGGCTTAGATGCCATATTGTTTCTTGATCTATGGGTAGATTATACCAAAGGATTACCAGAAAGTCAAAGGTGGCCCGCAGCGGGAACCTGGGATGCAGAGTGCATCATGAAAGTGGAGGAAGAGTTATGGAAAAGAAAGGTCAGACAGTCACAGAAAGACGCCGTTGAGTTATGGCGTAAAGAATCTCATAGACGAACAGAAAAAGCACGTAGACAAGAAGAGAGGAGTAAAGAGAGTTCAAATAAAGTTCAAGAAAATCTATTAATTGAGGAAGGTATCCGAGTGAAATCAGAACAAGTAAATAGACAAAGAAATGCTCTTATGAATGGTATGTATCCCCTTCTAGCCGAAGGACTACCTAAGGCTGTTACGGAGGTGCCAAAAGACTTGCCACCCCCATTATTTCCAATTAAGGTACATCCAAAGGGGCATCCCAGAACCGCAGAGGATGTTTTTCTTTCCTCATATCTAGACGATGCAGCCCCCGAGTATGCTAACGCCACACCACATAGACCGTCTGGCGGAGGGATTCAACGTCAGGATCAGGTATCTGTCCCCGTGCAACAGCAAGTCCCGATGCAAGCTCCGGCAAGCACATCTGTTTCCGCATCTGTCTCCGCAGTCGACTCTACAGGGGTATCGACACCCATAGTTGCTGTATCACGTTCGACGAACCCTTTCACACCCGACGCCCCAGATGGGGCCACGGGAGGTGCTAGCAGTATTTTTACACCACCTAGAATAAATAAACTTGTTTTTCAAGAGTCAGCACATTCACGTACACCTAAGTTCGTAAATGAACGTACGCTTAAGGAACTTCTTGTAAATTGTAGATATGACCCGGTGGTTGGTAAAGAGGACGAAATGGTCCTGGCATCATTACGTATCAGACGAGCCGCAGAGTATTTAGCAAGGTTACCAGGGATGGCTACGCATCTAGATAACATATATCATTTTGTTCAAACAGGACGAGATCCAGGATGTATTAACAGAGCTATGGAATTCCAGAAAGTAGAGATACAGGGGGAACTGTTACGTTTCCTCATAAACTGTGTGATCAGAAATCAAGATCGTCCGGGGGTAGACCGGAATGCAATGCTTATTCTTACAAGATGGAGTCAGAATATATCAGAAGGGAGACACGATAAGCAAAATTGTATAATAGCCATGTGCCGAAAAATACGTAAAGAAATAGAGCGTATTCATGAAGAGAGATTGGGAACAGACGAGTTTGAGCAAGATGAAGTGTCCGAAGCAGGGAATTCTGCAAGACAGTCAGAGACCATAGCCTATGTAGGCAGAGGAAGATCTTGTGAAAATACTAGATGTTTTTCTGATCCAATACACTCTGTATGTCCAAATAATAGCAGAACGTATCCGACGCCTGTAATAAATCTGAAGTCTCCTGAACATTCGTTTCAAGCCGCAGATAAAATACTACGAGAACGAAGAGGTTACCACCTCCTCGATTCCATGGATGAGCAAGAATTAGCCAGGTCAGCCGTTCACTGGATTGTTAGTCCTGAAAAATACGGTGATGAGACCGTAGCACACACGTTTCTCAACCTCAGTACAGATGAACAACGTTTAGCTGGAATCTATATGATTCAGCAACTCCTCATATTATATAAGAGCCAACATGCTGACCCTGGTCCTTTACCTGATATATTAACGGAACTACTCACGTACAGATGGAAAGGTTCTAGTAACAAGCTAATTAAAGAGATATTAGTGTCACGTAAGCAGTATGTTCTTTTTGTAAGTCCGGATTCTCTCTCCCTGCCCCCCAGAGAAAGAGCACCGTACTACATGGATAGACAAAATCCTCTACGAGAAGTGCACCCAATAAAAGGCGAAGACAATGAGTTTCACCGTGTATTTGTTTACACACCTATATCAAAAATGGAATTATTAGAAATGAAGAAAGTAGTACCTAGCCATGATAAAGACCCAGCGGGTTTCCACCGAGAAATTAAAGACATGTTACTGATGGGAGAGTACACCTTTCCTGATATTATGACGATTTTAAAAGTGCTTTTGCCTGCTGGCATATATGAAAAACTGAAAGAAAAAGAGTGGGAAGTGGGAGACCAAAAGATAGACTGGACAGCATTAGCAGAGGAAGAAAGGGGCCGAGCCGCAGGTTCAGGGCTCGGGGATAAAGTTAAACTATTACCAGGTTTACTAGTACAGGTACTGCCACGTTTATTAACTACAAAAAAGGAAGATTGGGGTGCAATCACAGCCTGTAAACAAAAGCAAGATGAAGACACAAGCGATTATTATGCTCGATTTGAAAAATGTTTTGGTATAAATAGTGGTATAAAAGCAAGTAGTGACTCATATCCACATTTATTTGTGACAAAATTGGTAGAAAATGCACTGCCTCCAGTGAAGAATAGAATATTGAAATTCGAGAGTACCTGGCAAAGTAACACTCCGTCGCAAATGCTACAAATGTTACAGTATCATCACAATAGAATTAGGGATGAACAAGAACACGAGCATAAACGCATGAAGGATACAAAAATGAAAATGCTAGTTTCTCAGACAGTACCAGCAGATGGTCACAAAAAGGGTGTGACACATTCTGGTGATTCTGCAGTTCCTGTAAAGGGAACCTGCAATTACTGTAAACAACTAGGCCATTATGTACATGATTGTCAAGTCCTGAAACGAAATATAGCAACAGGTATTGCAAAAGAGAGACCACGATTAGTTAGACAAGATCAGAATGAAAAAGGAGCTATGCAGCATGGACAGTCCGTGCCAGTTCAGCAACAGTCCATGCCAGCCTCACAGCAACCCATACAGTTTGTGCCAGCTGCACCACCGTTGCCTACTACTGCCACACAAACCACAACACAACAAATGTATCAGACTGCACAGTATGAATACCCTGAGTATCAGCGTTACGCATGAACCAGCCTAGAGAGGGAAGTTGACTTACCGCTTATCGAGATTCCGGTAGATCAAGAAGGACCTTATGTACATAGTGAATTATTAGGTCAAGATAGAAAATTCTTACTCGATACAGGGGCAAGTCGAACAACCATAAAACGTAGTGAAGTTCCAGGGGCACCCCTCTCAGGCTCTCAAAATGTTTCCCTTGGTTTTTCAGGAAAACCTATTGTTAATGAAGTATCACAGCCTCTACCACTTACGATAGGACCTTTGACACGAACTACAGATTTATTGCTTACTAAATCATGCCCAGAAAATTTGTTAGGAATTAAAACTCTGAAAGCACTAGGAGCCATAATATGTTGTTCTCCGGAAGGAGTAAGGTTGTTTTTGCGTGATTTTAAAGGTCACTATGTGTCTAGAGACATGGATCCCCGACTACAGATTTTACCAGTACATCTATGGGCACAAGGCCCTACGGATGTTGGCTGCATGAACATTACACCCTATCGAGTTACATTGAAAGCAGGAGTGGTACTACCACGAATGCGACAATACAAGTTACCGCATGATGCTGTAGTGGCTTTGTTGAAAATCATTGATGAACTAATTGCCCAGGGAGTAGTTGTAGAAACAGACTCCAATGTATGTAATTCACCGATAATTCCGATTCTTAAACGAACTGATCCTACTGCTCCGCCAGTATACCGATTGGTTATTGATTTGCGTGAACTAAACAAGTGTATTGTACCACAATTCCCTGTGGTCCCTGATATATCATCATTGTTGACAGCAATTGATTCCGAAGCAACATTCTTTACTGTAATTGATCTCAAGAATGCCTTTTTCAGCGTCCCAATAGATCCGGAAAGCCAATACTTGTTCGGATTCAGTTTAAATGGGCGCAGCTTTAAATTCTCACGCGCTCCCCAAGGATTTACAGAAAGCCCCAGCATCTACAGCCAAGCACTGAAACGAGAACTTGACAGTATCCACATGCCAGTCAATACAGCACTGCTTCAATACGTCGATGATCTGCTGATCACCGCACGAAGCGAACACGAATGTGAAAAAGCCTCATTGACAGTCTTACATTTTCTAGCAGACAAAGGACACAAGGTGTCCCCTTCTAAGCTGCAATTCTGTGTTCAGCGAGTTATTTATCTTGGTCACTCGCTGTCCAAGGAGGGAAGGCAGCTTACACCAGATCGCATCCAGTTAATTGCTAACATGTCAATACCCCAGACACAAAAGGAGGTGCGGGCTTTCATAGGCCTCACTTCATATTGTAGACAGTGGATCCCTCAATACGCATTTCTAGCAAAACCACTCATTCAGTTAACCACACAGGAGGCAGCCACATCGACTGTTCTCCCTTGGACTCAGGAACATACACAAGCTTTTGAAAGCCTAAAGGAAGCTTTATGTCAAGCACCTGTTTTAGCAACACCATGTTATAGCAAACCTTTTACACTCTTTGTTACAGAACGTGCAGGTACTGCCTTGTCAGTACTCACTCAGGATCAAGCAGGATCACGCAAGCCATGTGCTTATTTTTCCAGTACATTAGATCCCGTAGCTCAGGCTTTGCCTGCATGCCTGAAATCAGTGGCAGCGACAGCTTTAGCAATCAGACAAAGCGATGCCATAGTATTAGGACATCCATTGACAGTACAAGTACCACATGCAGTAGAGGTTCTTGTGAACCGAACGCAAACACAACACTTGACCATAGCAAGACTTACCGGTTATGAACTGACATTGTTTCAACCACACATAGAGATCCGACGGTGTAATACATTGAATCCTGCTACACTATTACCTGTAATTGGAACAGACCCACTAGCTCATGATTGTGTTGAAATCATTGAAATAAAGACGAAACCTAGACAAGACTTGACAGACGTTCCATTGTTAGATCCAGACCTGACGTTGTATGTAGACGGATCATGCATGAGAACAAGTAAAGGAGATTTAGTGGCCGCGTATGCAGTCACAACAGACACTGAAGTTATTGAGACAAATTGTATAGATACTTTGTCAGCCCAAGCAGCAGAACTTATTGCTCTAACACAAGCCTGTATTCAAGCCACAAATAAGAAAGTTAATGTATACACTGACTCACGTTATGCATTCGGAGTTGTACACGACTTCGGCGTGCTGTGGCGAGAGAGAGGTTATCTAACGTCCCATGGTGCCCACATTCAGCACGGACCCCTCATTCATGCCTTGTTAGACGCAATACATCTACCCACTGCTATATCGATTATGAAATGTAAAGCACACACGAAGGTTATTGATACCATTTCTCAAGGCAATGATTTAGCTGACAGAACAGCTAAACAGACTGCTCAGAATCGCACATTAGACATGACAAAGCCAATAGTTCAGACCCCAACACAGTGTATGACAATTAAGGATCCCACACTTGATGTAATTGACATACAGACACATGCCACAGCAGAAGAAATAAAGAAGTGGACTGAACTAGGAGGGATCCAGACAGATCAAGGATGGATGACGAAAGAGAAATCCGTGTGGTTTCTCCCCGATTCCATGGTTCAAGCCATTATAGCTACAGTTCACAGTCCAGCACATTTAGGAGAGAAGGCTATGCTAGACAGCATTCAGCACATTTGGTTCAACAAACATTTACGAGCAGCAGCTAAACAAAAAGTTCGTACCTGTATGATATGTTGTCAGTTTAATCCAGGAAAGAGTGTTCCCGTAGAGCAGGGTGGATTTCAGCCTCCTGACCATCCTTTTGAAGTCCTCCAGATGGATTATATTCAGATGAAACGTTGTCGAGGATTCAAATATGTCCTTGTAGTTGTCTGCGCTCTCTCCCGTTGGACAGAGGCGTATCCCGTATCAGATTACACTGCCCCGACTACTGCCAAGCAGCTAGTTCGAGAATTCTTCCCACGGTACGGTTTACCACGTGTTGTATATTCAGATAACGGTCAGCCTTTCTCATCCGAATTAATGAAACATGTCTCACTCCTGTTGGGATATCAGTGGAAATTCCACTGTGTCCGACACCCCGAAGCAGCAGGTCTCGTAGAAAGACATAACCAGACACTGAAAATCAGACTGTCCAAAATATGTAGAGAGAAAGGTGTCGACTGGATAGTAGCATTACCAGTTGCACTCTTTTACATGAGAATGGTAGCACACTCTAGAACAGGGCTATCCCCGTATGAGGTGATCTTTGGTAGACCGCCGAATATGTGGGGGACGCCTATACCACGTAAAATAACTGATGTTGACTGTAATATGCTGACAGATTACCTGGCTTCCTTGATGTCTGCACTACAATCTTCTCGTTCACAGGTAGCTGCAGCCTTTCCCGACAACACTGAGGCGAAACCCCATGACGTGGTCCCCGGGGACTTTGTCCTGGTTCGGAATTTTGATAGGAAAAGCCAATTGGATCCTAGGTGGAAGTTGCCTAAGCAGGTCCTGCTGACGACAAGAACAGCCGTGAAGATCGAAGGACGGAAAGGATGGGTGCATTCCACCCATATAAAAAAATTTCATGGACTTCCTCCTGACACAAACAGTACTTCCCGTGTGTCTTCCCCCATTGACTCAAAGCTACCTTTGGCTGAGGCCAGTAGCACCGAACTCTATAAACAGAAACTCAGGTCCAGATCTAAACTGTCGGACGATTTGATTGTTTAAGTCCTCTCCAAGGTGAAGCGGTTGAATCTGTCCCGACATGTATCCCTTAGGTCTGAATGATGTAGAGTCCAGAATCATAATGAAACGACATGCTTATTGTAAATTACTGCGTAACCACTGTATTGTGACATTATTAATTTTGTTTTTATTGAGTATTTTAGTAATTATTACGAGTATGATTTTGCACATATATTATCCTGTTTCTAAACGTGTTTTCAATATAACTGATGAACATTCTTTTAGTGACCTACCGCCACATGAATTATCTTATAGACTTGCGCTGCGCAATAACACATTCATTAGTATGTTACATCATTCCCATCAGACTAGTAATGCGACCAATTGTTGGGTGTGTGGCCGACTCCCTCCCTATCAGAATAACAAAGGAGTTCTGCCTTTCTTTCCACATCCGTTCACACACAATGGCTCCTGTGGAGCATGGTTTAGTTTATTAAATTCCATAGACCCAGACACAGCAGTTTATCAACAACATTGGATATGGGGAAATCTGAATCTAGTTTTATTCAAAGTCTGTCACCCTAATAAGGAGGGTCACCCCAGTAGAACAGGAACTGATTTAGAAAATGAAGTGTATAAATTAGGTAATTTTACACCTAATCTTATGATTTTGAATGTCAAATCCGAAGTTGAACTAATTCTGCCCACTATGTCAGTATTTCCAGTTAAGGGTGAATTATGTGTAAGAAAAGTTGGTTCCATACATATGGGCCATAGCCAATGCGTTACTACAGTAGAATATAGTGATCAAGGCAAATCTTCATTTAGAGCTTCTCGCCATTCCTACTTCATATGTGGTCAGACTGCATATATGCGTCTGCCTCTAGATTGGGATGGTACCTGTTACATAGCATTCCTTTTGCCACCTGTTTTCCTAGCTCCCCCTGATTATTATCGAAATGTTCATTTAGTACACAATAGAGAGCAAAGAGATCTCCCAGTTGTCGATTATACTGAGACATCATGGGACAAGTATGTAGATTTCAATAAAGGTATCTTTCCCTATATAGGTACTATATCAAATAGTAAGCTGATACGCAGACTCACCAAGACTCTTGAAGCTGTAGTAAACGAGACTATAGCCGCCCTAGGCAATCTGACAGAGGAACAATCAGTGATGAGAATTGTTGTTCTCCAGAATCGTCTTGTCCTTGACGTCATCCTGGCCGATAGGGGCGGAGCTTGTAGGGTCATCGGATCCAGCTGCTGTATATTCATACCAGAAAATTCGCCATCTGTATATAAAGCTATAACACGCCTTCATAAGATTGTAAGCCAGATACACGAGAATCCAGACACTTGGACGTGGTCCGGGTGGTTTTGGAGTGTGATATCAGCCTGGGGATGGAGAGTTCTATCCTTCCTAGGTATTGGCCTTCTTATGCTCTTCAGTTGTTGTCTATGCCTGCAATGTGGACCAGCGATTTGTGGTCTGTGTGCCACATCGTGTATTCCACATCAAAGTTTTCGCTCAAGATCCCGGAAGAAGAAAGAAGAAGAAATGATGCTCCATGAGCAAATCAATGGAATGATGAAGATTGATGTCTCGTGAAGGGCAAGAAGGGGACAAGGAGGGAATGTGGAAATGTGGATTTTCCTGATCAGTTATGTCCCCTATCTTGGACCCCAACGGTTCTATATGCATGTTACAAGTACATGTATGTTCTCTCCAGTTCCAGTTTCTAAGACGCAAACATATGTGTGTCTACTGTCAACATGTTCTCTGTCAGATCCGCCATCAATGGGCTGGATATTCGATTCCTTAGTATGAAAGGCCACCGACTTTATATGGCTAAGTTACTCCATTTTTACAGTTCAGGCGAGTAGGCCCGATTCTGTCCTCAAAGCCTTTCCCTGCTCTCTGTCTCTGACAGCTTCAGCTTGAGCTCGCATCTGTATCCATGAACTTTGTCCTACTCCCTGTGCAGCTAACGGTGCCTGCCTCGGCTAGTTTTCGCCTGTCTGCCAAGAAGTTGTATTTCACCTTCGAATTATCTATTTTGCTCTCCAGCCGATGCATTCCTGTCCAGTGATTTAGGTAAACATTTCCTTTAGCTCACAAGCAAAGGACTCAGCCTTTCCGTCCTCCTGCAAGTGATTCATAGCCCTGTTGCCATGGAAAGTTTTCTGCCCCTCGCATCTCATATAGACACTTAGACGCTTGTACACGCACACAGTCAGTATAGAATAGATTCTGTCCGAGAGTCTCTTCCTTGTGGATAACATAGTTCTTTAAACATAGGATGTTAGATATGATTTGGGATTAGGTTGACTTGACCCCAGACTTCTCGTCTCCACATGTAGAGCTAAATGTCAAGTCCCCTTCACCCCCTAGTTGCACGTCAATTACACGTCATGCTGCCGCGCGCGCATCTATGCCAAGTATTATCTTATAGATCCACCTATGTCTGATAATTCTAACCAATCATGTTTCTTTTATTCCTTATTACGCCTAGTTTCGATTATGTCACTGTCACGTCATTTTTCTTATCAAATGTTACGCCTTCTACATTCGTTTCATTGTAATGTACTTATTATAAAAATACATGTCTGTTAATAAATTATTGTACTTCACTTCCTGAACCTTCGTGGTGACGGAACCTGAGGGCCGCGACTCGAGTCGGCCATTTTGAATGGAATAAAGCCCATTAGAAAACCTCTTATACCACGGATTCTGCCTCTTGTTATTTTGAGCTATTTACTTTAATTTAAGATTCCGCATGAAATTCAGTCCGGTAATATTTATTTTATTTACCACACCTGTAAGGATGTGTAAATAACTATGTAAGTGAATGTATAGAGTAAATGAGTATGTGAATTGTTTTATGGGTGTGTGACTGAGTGTGTCAGTCACTGTCTGGCTATATGGGTGGTGAGTACATAAGTACTTTTGTGGGAGTGAAACTGGGTGTGTAAGTGCCTGTTGGACTGTGAGTGGGTACAAATTACATACTGTTAAATTATATGCCATAAGCAAGCGCCCACATCTATTTTCAAACACATTTATTCATACTGCCTTAATAAAATAACTATATTTTCAGTATAGCAATTCCCCTTCCTCCTTTGCTGCTCACTTTATTTTTCGTTAATGTTCTCATCTAACCTCCCATCTATTTTGCCTTTTTCTGTAGTGTTTAGAAGCTGCACATTTTTTTTCAGGTTATATACACTCATCGATTTTTTAATGTACTTTTTTTATAGTGCAACCTAGTTAACATACCTTTAAAATATCTTTGCTGTTGTCCAACATTTGTTTTAATGTCTGTTAACATCTGTTTTCCACTGCAAATCTCAAGTAAGAAATATAGCAATCCTCCTCCAATCTCAGTAGAATAGTACCTGAAATAGCTACTCTTCCCACTGTGCTCTCCCTCATGCTCCTGTACTTACCAAACCACAGACTTCCGTTCTACTTTTAATTTTTGTTATACCACTTCTACATGGTCACTATTTGTTAACCCTTTCCATGTTTCCTGTAAAGTAGTCCAATTTGGTAGGTTTCTCGCAGATCTGTAGATCCACATGAAAGCCCATAAAAGCATTCAAAAATCTGCTGTTAATGATTTTGATTTATATTTAATTTAGTAAAATATTGCCATTACAAGACATACACTCCCTACTGAGCAATGTTTGTACACCAGTCTGTTTTTCAGGTTTATACTGTAGTCTCTTTTGTTCCCTTCCCCCACACTCTTTTAGCTCCCTTGCCATAGTAACCATGTTTCCAATAGTCTCTACCTACTAGTAGGTCACAATTTCATAAGAGTTTCTATAAATAGCATACTGGCTTCACATTCCCCGTGGCAGGTGTGGTTGACCGTTAGCAATTCCAAACATATTCTTAAAGTTACTACCTACTTTTAGTTCCCTGCACATCGTCACCATCTAATCAGATATGTTATTTTAGACTTTACTTTCTGTCCTCCATTGTAGCTGCCTTTCATCTTCAAAACTGCCTCATTCTGCTGCAGCTATGCTATTCCTGCTTGTCTCCAAAATGGCCAGAGTTAGGATTGTGGGCTATAGTTTTGTATTTTGGGCCAGAGAGAGTGCTAGAAAGCGTGGCATTAACAGGAACCTAGGTTTATCTAATGTAGGCATTACTTTGGTTGGCCAGAGAGGGTTAAAGTGGCATCAATTGTTGCCTTTGATTGAAAGCATTGTGGATTACCAGTATCCAGACCTCATGACTGTGTGCTGTGGTTGCAATGACTTTGGCACAATTACTGAAGTAGGACTGGAAATCCTGATGAAGGATACCTTTGGTAAATTAATGTCACTTATCCCACATACTGCCTTGGTGTTCTCCAACATTTGCCAAAGACAAAAGTGGCAATGGTCAACCTAGTTTTGTTCAGAGATAAAGAATATACCAGGAAACATGTTAATACTGTTGTTTCTGCATTTCTCCGAGACCACACTATATACCATAACAACTTATGTTTCGACATGGACTAAATATATCGAAAAGACAGAGTCCATTTCACATACACAGGCAACAGGGTGTTCCTCAAAAACTTAAAACACTGCATCCTGGTCTATGTGTAGTTATCAATGACACGCCATAAACACAAAGGCTCTTTTCAGAACCAACGTGTTAAACACTGATTCCTTTTGTTTTCAAATGCTTTTTTCAAATTTCTCATTTGGATCCGCGAATCCGCCATGGATCCTCAGCCAAATAAGGGGTCTGCTGGATATGTTGCATGATGATCTACAACAGATCGGCAACCAAAAGAACACATTCAATACAAAACAACAACATATTTAATACAAACATATTCTTTTTCAATTGATATAACTGTATCACTGCCTGTGTGTGAGTAGCTGTATATGTAACTGTGTCGCTGTGCGAGGGGCTATATGAGTGTGCGAATGGGTGTATTAGAGGCTGTGGGTTTGTAACTGGGTATGAGATTGACTGTGTGGATGTGTCAGTAGCTGTCTAGTGTTTGTGTGGGTGGGTGAGTAGTTTGCTGGATCTGTGAGTGGGTATATAAGTGGTTGTATGGGTGTGTGAGTAGTGGTGTGTCTGTGTTAGTGTTCTGTGAGTCTCTGAGTGGGTGTGTGACTGGCTTAGTGAGTGTGTAAGTGGTTATGTGGGTGTGTACTTGGCTGTGCAAGTGGGTGTGTGAGAACCTGGGTAGGTCTATCACTGGGTGTGTGAGCGGTTCTCTGGGTCTCAAAGTGGATGTATAAGTGACTGTATGGGTGTGTGAGTAGGTATATGGATATATGGGTGTATGTGTGAGTGGTTGTGTAGGGGTGTGAGAGAGTATAAGAGTGGGTCTGTGAGTGGGTGTATGTGTTTTTAATTGGGGTCTGGATCCACTGCAGATTCACACATCAGGTCATGCTGAGCTCTGTGGATCCAGGGATCCTCGCGCACCCCAAAAAATTATTATTGGGCAACCTCTTGCTCATGAGGGGTCCCTCACAGACTCCTCCAGCAGTCCCATGGGATCAAGGAACCTGTACCCTGACAGCTATTATCCTTTTCAGATTGTATTTCTTTCCTGGTCACCATGTCCCGATTGACAAAAAGGTGTCTGCAACTTTTCTCTCATGTTGTGACCAGCCAAACCCTGCACTGCTGTTGGTGTGTGGATTTGCGGATCTACCGCTGATCCACGTCTCCAAATATATACAAATCTTTTTACATTCATAACTCCCAAACTACTGAATAGATTTACACCAAATTACGAAAACACTCTAGCTTTCTGCCAAATTTGGTGTCATTCTGTTGGGGAACTACCTTTACAACGCAACTTTTACAACGCTGTGCTATTACAACGCATTTTTTACAACGCTAAAACTTTTACAACGCATGCTTTTACAACGCGTTCCATTATATGGTAAGTACCTTTACAACGCATATACCTTTACAACGCATTTGGTGGTAATGCTTTTACAACGCATGTATTTACAATGCATGTGTTTACAACGCAAGTACTTTTACAACGCATATACTATTACAACGCATTTTTTTTTGCAAAATATTTATCTAAATTTTATTAGTTGGGTAGCATTAAAATTAATACTTGAGTATTTTTTTTTTTTTTTAATATAGCAATTCTAATTAAAAAAAGGGCAGTAGTTAATTAAAAAATTATTACTTGTGTATTTTTTCTGGTAGAAAAGTTTGGTTGGTTAGCAGTAAAATAAATACTTGAGTATTAAAAATTTTTTAAAAAATGCAATATTTATTTGAAAAAAGTGAGTAGTTTATAAAAATAATAATACTTGAGTATTGTGCCTGGTAGAAAAGTTTGGTTTGTTTGGTGATAAAATAATAGTTTAGTATTTTTAGTTTCTATAGTAGTTTCAAAAAAGTGAGTAGATAATCAAAATATTAATGCATGTGTATTTTATTATGTAGAAATGATTAATACTTGATTTTTTAAAATTTAATACTTGAACATTTAGTTTAGTGTTTTAAAATATAAAAAATAGATACTTAATAAAAACTTATTTTAAATGTTGAGTATTTATCTACTTAAAAATAAATTTTCTTAAACATTAAAGAGTATATAATATTTAAATATATAGAAAAATGATTGAGTACCTATTTTTAAATACTAGAGTATTTTTATCACATATGAAAAGACAAGAGTATTTATATGTTTAAAAGAAAGTGTCCTTTTATAAATAAATGGAAGTGTATTTTTGATTAATTTATTATATAAATAAATTAATAATATATTTAAAATATTAATATCAACATTAAAAAATATTTACAGTAATAATTATACCAATTTAACAATTTTTAAAATTTAGAAATCAGAAATAACAATTATAACTTACTTTTTGAATTTATTTCCCACGGTTTTCCATTGAAGTCTATGAGCGTGTTTGTCCTTTATTTATTTTGGCAGCCTTAGCATATACAGCCCGCGGAACAAGAAAAGAAGGTACAGAAAGTGAAGTAAGAGGAAGTTTTGTAAGGAAAAGGCAATAGAGCCAAGGTAAGGAACATATTAAGTAATTTTACAGTTATTAAATTACAATATTGGAGATTTAAAAACTTAATTAAAAATAAAGATAGGAAACAAATATTTATTTCACTATTTTATTTGATTTAAAAAACATGAAAAAATTAAACATATTTTAAAATTAATTTTTCAAAGTAAGTTTTATTTTTTAAACAAAATATAAATATTTTATTTACATATATTAACATTTAATTACAGTTGAATGTAAAAAAGTAGTCCGCCATAAATAGAGAAGCACGCGATGACGTAAGGACGTGTGCGTCGACGTAATACGCCATTTTGCAGAGCATCGGAGGAGGAAGCAGCAGGAAGCTGATCTGCGTCCAGGTAGGAAATATTTTCTGTTGATATTATAGATTAAACCTTTTTAAGGGATACATATATAGTAAGGAAAGAATAAGGGGAGGTTGCTGGAAAACTAATAGATGTTTAAAAAGTTGTTAAACATGTCCACATTAATGTCATTAATACATGCCTATGTCGGGTCGCTGAAAGTAAGTTAGTTATTTTAAAAAAGTATGTAACTCTTTCTAAATAAAAAGTTACGGTTTAGACAGTTGATTTCTTTGTTTCCGAAGATAAAGATGTACTGTCGAACTTCATTTCTTGGTAAAAAAATTGTGCGTACTTTAATATTTTGTAAATCTTATTTTGAAATACAAATGACAATTCAGCTGCAATGTGTATTAAGGAATATGGTTTAATTTCTATTTTATAGTTCGGATTGAGTTTTGGTGATTGGTTTTGACGGAATTTAAATTGGATTTTTTCGATAATTTGAAAAATGGCGTACCGATAATGTTAAATGTTTCGAATACTATGGAACAGTAAAATTTTTCAACATTGGTTTAGTTTTGATGAAATGAAGATTTGTTTGAAAAAATGGAAAAAACCCGACTTATTAATTTGAAAAAAAATTTTTAAAAAAAATCTTTGTATGCCAATTGAATCATTGTAATTACTATAATTTTTAGCAAAGCAGGAAAGTAAGCAAATTCATTGTTTTAAAAAGAAAGAATGTTAGAAAGATTTTCGAGGTAGTCAATAGCCACACACAACGAAAACTGTTGTAGAATTGCCAATAGTCTCTCAGACATTTCCCTTGTTTTGACTGTTACTCGTGGGTTTAGACTACCTGCAAGTGTTTGTGCTAATCTCATTTCTTGGAAACTTTGCTCCTTCTTCAAAGTTTCCAAAAATGAGTAGAAGTTCGGATGTGGTTTTCCAATTGTATGATTGAAGGAGTTATGCCACCCCTCAATGGCATTGTTTGTTTTGGCCTCTCCCTCTAAACAACTCGTGTAGCAGTTCCACCACTCCACATGGAATCGTGGCTTCCTCCTGCGACCCGATCTGCTTAGGTGTCCAATCCATGTGTCCTCAAAATAATTTAGAATGGGTGCCAATTTTTCCTCATTACTCGTATAATAAACAGATTCTATAATTGCAGTGTAGTACTCGTCCACACTTTCGGGAGGAACAAAACAAAGTGCAGTTAATTTTTTTAGTTCAAACTGTAATTTGCTATCCCGAGAATATTCTGCAACTAGGGATGTTTTTTGTAGTTTACGCCAAAATGCCTGCGAAAAATGGAAAAAACATCCCTGAATTTGGGTATCCGTGTACGTTTTGGTGATCACATTGATCATGCTCAATTCGAAATCGATTATTATTTTTCGAGGACTTGCAGATGTTTTGCTTTTAATCACTGATAAAAGTTCAGTGTATGTTGCAGAAGTCTTATCAGGTAGCAAACTATACACTAAGGGAATTACACTATTGTTAATCTTAGCATGTATAGTGTAAATTTGAGTGAAAGGATGGGGTGTACTTTTAAACGTCCCATCCATCATCCAAATTTCACTACTTTCTAACTTAGCAAGGTTACGGGGGGTACTAAAAATTAAAATACGTTTCTGAGGGTTTTCGTTGTCATGCAGAAGGAAAGGTTCATCAGAAAAAGAAATAGAAAGATCATGAGGAATTCTAATGTCAGAGAATGTATGTGGTGTAGACAATTGAATATTACTTGCCTGCTTTTGTCTCTGAATAATTCTTCTCAAATTGGGTATTATAGGCATGTTGCTAGCAACATGACTAGGGACATGCTGTGCAACCTCCCTTAAAATGGATCCTGTAGAATCATTGGAGGTGCTTGCAATAGCTTTCATCTCATTAATTGTCTCTCTGATTTCTACATCCATTGCAGAGGCAGAGTGGTTATGTTCTGTGGTTTTCACAACCAAATTATCAACAGTAACCGCTCTGCCACTGCAATGGGTAGTGTAGTATTGCACGCACCTCCAATGATTTCTAGTTAAACTTATTCTTTCCTTACTATATATGTATCCACCATGGTTTAACAGATTTTTGCCCTTCCTGGATTTAACGAAGTTGGCTGCTCCAAGGCTAGACATTATCTGAAAAAAGGAGAAAAGATAAAACATTTAGCTTGATATTTATTAATATTTGTAAACAAAACATAACATGTACTCAATCCTTTATTTTGCCTACTGATGCATCTTCATGGAGTAAGAATAGCACATTGTTATCCCTACACTATCCAACACTTACCCTACTGCTGCACCTTCCTGGAGTTAGAATAGTAAATTGATACCCCTACACTATCCAACACTTTCCCTACTGATGCACCTTCCTGGAGTTAGAATAGTAAATTAATACCCCTACACTATCCAACACTTTCACCACTGCAGCTCCTTCATGGAGTTAGAATATTAAATTAATACCCCTACACTATCCCACATTTTCCCTACTGCAGCACCTTCATGGAGTTAGAATAGTAAATTAATACACCTACACTATCCAACACTTACCCTACTGCTGCACCTTCCTGGAGTTAGAATAGTAAATTGATACCCCTACACTATCCCACACTTTCCCTACTGATGCACCTTCCTGGAGTTAGAATAGTAAATTGTTACCCCTACACTATCCAACACTTACCCTACTGATGCACCTTCCTGGAGTTATAATAGTAAATTGATACCCCTACACTATCCAACACTTTCCCTACTGATGCACCTTCCTGGAGTTAGAATAGTAAATTGATACCCCTACACTATCCAACACTTTCCCTACTGATGCACCTTCCTGGAGTTAGAATAGTAAATTAATACCCCTACACCATCACACACTTTCCCTACTGATGCACCTTCCTGGAGTTAGAATAGTAAATTGTTACCCCTACACTATCCAACACTTACCCTACTGATGCACCTTCCTGGAGTTAGAATAGAAAATTGATACCCCTACACTATCCAACACTTTCCCTACTGATGCACCTTCCTGGAGTTAGAATAGTAAATTAATACCCCTACACTATCCAACACTTTCCCTACTGCAGCACCTTCCTGGAGTTAGAATAGTAAATTGATACCCCTACACTATCCCACACTTTCCCTACTGATGCACCTTCCTGGAGTTAGAATAGTAAATTGTTACTCCTACACTATCCAACACTTTCCCTACTGATGCACCTTCCTGGAGTTAGAATAGTAAATTGTTACTCCTACACTATCCAACACTTTCCCTACTGATGCACCTTCCTGGAGTTAGAATAGTAAATTGATACCCCTACACTATCCAACACTTTCCCTACTGATGCACCTTCCTGGAGTTAGAATAGTAAATTAATACCCCTACACCATCACACACTTTCCCTACTGATGCACCTTCCTGGAGTTAGAATAGTAAATTGTTACCCCTACACTATCCAACACTTACCCTACTGATGCACCTTCCTGGAGTTAGAATAGAAAATTGATACCCCTACACTATCCAACACTTTCCCTACTGATGCACCTTCCTGGAGTTAGAATAGTAAATTAATACCCCTACACTATCCAACACTTTCCCTACTGCAGCACCTTCCTGGAGTTAGAATAGTAAATTGATACCCCTACACTATCCCACACTTTCCCTACTGATGCACCTTCCTGGAGTTAGAATAGTAAATTAATACCCCTACACTATCCAACACTTTCCCTACTGATGCACCTTCCTGGAGTTAGAATAGTAAATTAATACCCCTACACTATCCAACACTTTCCCTACTGCAGCACCTTCCTGGAGTTAGAATAGTAAATTGATACCCCTACACTATCCCACACTTTCCCTACTGATGCACCTTCCTGGAGTTAGAATAGTAAATTGTTACTCCTACACTATCCAACACTTTCCCTACTGATGCACCTTCCTGGAGTTAGAATAGTAAATTGTTACTCCTACACTATCCAACACTTTCCCTACTGATGCACCTTCCTGGAGTTAGAGTAGTAAATTGATACCCCTACACTATCCAACACTTTCCCTACTGATGCACCTTCCTGGAGTTAGATTAGTAAATTAATACCCCTACACCATCACACACTTTCCCTACTGATGCACCTTCCTGGAGTTAGAATAGTAAATTGTTACCCCTACACTATCCAACACTTACCCTACTGATGCACCTTCCTGGAGTTAGAATAGAAAATTGATACCCCTACACTATCCCACACTTTCCCTACTGATGCACCTTCCTGGAGTAAGAATAGTAAATTGTTAATCCTACACTATCCAACACTTTCCCTACTGATGCACCTTCCTGGAGTTAGAATAGTAAATTGATACCCCTACACTATCCAACACTTTCCCTACTGATGCACCTTCCTGGAGTTCGAATAGTAAATTGATACCCCTACACTATCCAACACTTTCCCTACTGCAGCACCTTCCTGGAGTTATAATAGTAAATTGATACCCCTACACTATCCCACACTTTCCCTACTGCAGCACCTTCCTGGAGTTAGAATAGTAAATTGATACCCCTACACTATCCCACACTTTCCCTACTGATGCACCTTCCTGGAGTTAGAATAGTAAATTGTTACCCCTACACTATCCCACACTTTCCCTACTGATGCACCTTACTGGAGTTAGAATAGTAAATTGTTACCCCTACACTATCCAACACATTCCCTACTGCAGCACCTTCCTGGAGATAGAATAGTAAATTGTTACCCCTACACTATCCAACACATTCCCTACTGATGCACCTTCCTGAAGTTAGAATAGTAAATTGATACCCCTACACTATCCAACACTTTCCCTACTGCAGCACCTTCCTGGAGTTAGAATAGTAAATTGATACCCCTACACTATCCCACACTTTCCCTACTGATGCACCTTCCTGAAGTTAGAATAGTAAATTGTTACCCCTACACTATCCAAAACTTTCCCTACTGATGCACCTTCCTGGAGTTAGAATAGTAAATTGTTACCCCTACACTATCCAAAACTTTCCCTACTGCAGCACCTTCCTGGAGTTAGAATAGTAAATTGTTACCCCTACACTATCCAACACTTTCCCTACTGATGCACCTTCCTGGAGTTAGAATAGTAAATTAATACACCTACACTATCCAACACTTACCCTACTGCTGCACCTTCCTGGAGTTAGAATAGTAAATTAATACCCCTACACTATCCAACACTTACGCTACTGTTGCACCCCCTGGAGTTAGAATAGTAAATTAATACCCCTACACTATCCAACACTTACCCAACTGCTGCACCTTCCAGATTTTGGAAAAGTAAATTGTTACCTCTACAGCATGGTACATTTTAAAAGTTGTTGCAACTTACAATGTTTGTCTAAATTACCTTTTTTTCCGAATTGGTTTTCTGGCAGACTCCTGTTCAGTGGTATTGCTGAGTCGGTTTGTGTAGACACTTTTGAGGTGATTTGTTGGGGAATGGATAAATAAATGTCTGGAAAAGTGAAAAATGAATAAACTTTGAAAACAGAACGATGTTGAGAAATGTGTTTAGTAAAATTATTCCACAAAAATTGCACATGTGATATAAGTTGCTGCACATAACTATTTCCGTAATGAAAAATACATTCTTTAGACATGAAATATAAATCTAAAATTTGAAAATGTAATCATAATTACATTGATTATTTCTTTGAAATTTAGCTATGTGATAGTTAGTCAAATATTTTGAAGGTAAAGAATCCGTGCTGTAAAAAAATACCTTGTTTTTGAGAATTTGCTTTTGTGGATGAGGTGGTAGAGGATGTTTTTCTTTGTTGGCTCAAATTTTTAGTTGTGAGAAAAAAAATCTTTTCTGTTCTGGAAAAAAGGCGAAAAAAAGATAATTAACGGTGGGTAGAAATGTAGTACTTGAGTTTTTTTAAAATTAAACAGACATACAATATAACTAGTACTACATGATACTGTCCTAATTAAAACACATTACTGTAGTAGAAATATAGATATGTACCCCTACCCTACACAAAAATATCACTGATGGTGCTCTTTCCTACAGAAGAAATTGAATATTGTTTCTCAAAACTATCCATTAGTTTTCAAATTAGGTACGATACAGGAGGAATAATTGCAAAAGAAAGGATTTCTAATGTATCGTTATAATAAAATGGGAAAGAAAACATACCTTTTCTAGTAGGTATTTTGTTATCGTGCCTTTATACTGATGTTTGCTGGAGGTTAAAAGGTTTTTGTGAAAAGATGTTCACTGTTGGAGAAAAAAAAAAAAAAAAAATTGTTCCTTTGTCAACGTTGGTTATAAAAAGACAATTTTGATTTTTATGCGGTGTGATTGAGTATTAAAAAAAAACACCATTGGCATACATGACTTTATGAAATTTTAATAAATAAATTTTACAAGTAAAACCATGCCACAAAAATAACATTTACCTAAACAATTGAGTTTGTCAGTCGTTTACGTGGTGGGGATGTCCAAATAGGTTCAGCTGCTGTGCAATGTAAAAATCTTCCGATTTTCTGGTTGAGGAAAATAAATTACTTGTTTTAAATTTGAGTTTTATTTTATTGATAATATATTGGAAACAGTTCATTTCTTAAGTTTTTATTATTAAGTGAAAAAATATTTTTTGTGGTTTAAGAAAATATATTTTTCTAAAAACTATCGTTTACATATATATTAATAACTTACTAGTACTTGCTCTGTTGTGAATTCCGTGCTCTCTCTGAGGAGGTCGCAGTGCAGGTGACAGAGGGTCAGCTTATTACGTCTGCTCTCTCTGCTAGTTGATAATCAACTGAGTGCAAAATGGTGTCTCACTTGTATTTATAAGTTTTACTGTGTGTCACTATTAATTTTTTTAAAAACTGCGTTCGTTGTGTTTTTTTTAATGCTTTGTTTTACTGTGGAAAATGATATTTTAAAAATGCTTTTAAAGAAATATTGTTTTCATTCATTTGCCCCGTTTTGGCATCCATTTTGGAACATGTCTTTTGGTATTGTTTACATAGAAACTGTGGTAGGACAAGTTTTATAAGTGAGATGGTTAAAATGGCGCCTGTGTGTATGTGTGTTATGTTTTCGTTAGTTTACTTAGTTTGCGATCTTTTCATGTTAAAAATGTGTATGTACTGTAATTTATTTTTTCATTATTATTTAAAAACTTACAAATGTCTTAAAACGGATTTTTATGGGGAATTTTGAGCATTGATTTTAATACTCGAGTATTAATTTTAATACCCGAGTATTAATTTGTTACTGCATTTTGGTCGATTTACGTACAGTTCTTCTCCACGTTTTAATACACTTCCCCACCCTAAAACCCCTAATTTCCCTGCATCCCGTGCCAGATTTTATTGTACTTTTAATTTTAAAAAAAAAATCGCGTTGTAATGGTATGCGTTGTAATATACTTCGTTGTAACAGCACTTTTCAGTATTGTAATAGGTTTGGCGTTGTAACAGAATTCGTTGTAAAGTAATGCGTTGTAATAGTACTAGCGTTGTAAAAAATGCGTTGTAAAGGTATGCGTTGTAATAGCATGCGTTGTAACGTCATACATCCCATTCTGTTCAGCGGTTCGGGATGTAAAGTAAATGTGTCTAAAATCCCTTTGGGAAATTGCATGGGGAAATGTGTTTCGGGACCCTTCCCCTTTTTTCTCGGGCCCCTCTTGGTGAATCACTCCGAAACTGTCCAGGCAGCAGGTGACGTGAGTGTCAAACTAGTTGTGAAATGTTTGTGAAGATCCGTTAAACCGCACCAAAGTTATTAGCAAAAAAAAAACGCTTTTCGTATGGAAACTAGGGCTTAACAATAACTACCTACTGGTGAGTGCCAGTAGGCAATATATACAGAGAGACAGACAAACAAGCAGACAGACAGATGGCTAGATAGATAGATAGATAGATAGATAGATAGATAGACAGACAGACAGACAGACAGACAGACAGACAGACAGACAGACAGACAGATAGATAGATAGATAGATAGATAGATAGATAGATAGATAGATAGATAGATAGATAGATAGATAGATAGATAGATAGATAGATAGATAGATAGATAGATAGATAGATAGGCAAAAGGGGAAGAAAGGAACTCTGGGTAGTTCCCAAGTTTACGTGGAGAGAAGCTCCTTTCATATGGAGCACACTACACCACCGACACTCTGAATCTGCTCACCTCAAGTGTTTGTTTTTGTATCAGATTAGCAAGTGTCACCCAAGCCGGGCTGAAAAATGACTAAAACCTTTTACCTTTCCAGGCACCGTATTACAGCGTTGGATTGGTAAAATACCATCTAAGCCAACCTGGAGTGAATGAAAGCAACCCCCTGACAGATGTGTTTCACTCTAGTTAGAGGCTTAGAGTCAAAGAGGTATAGCTTTGTTCAGACACAAGGGGGCAACCAATATATGTCAAGGCAATGCCCCTTCAGGCTTAGAGTGTCACTTAAATTATGCTAAAGAGGAAGAAGGGAACTCTAGGTAGTTCCCAAGTTTAGTTGGAGTGCAGCTGCTTTAAATTGAGCACTCTACAACACCATTGATACTCTGAATCTGCTCACCTCAAATGTCTGTTTTTCTACATGTATGAAAACAGATAGCCACTGAAGGGACGACGGAGTTCCATCCTAGGTGGAAAGGGTTTTCTCTAACAACGTCCCAGCCCACAGCTGTGATCATGAATACAGTTTGACTGTTCTGGATTCCCTATTCCCCTCTGGTTTAAATTTTATCTATAAGGAGAGGTCCTGAAGAAGGTGGATGCAAATAGTTTTTACCCGCCAAAACGTACGTCGACCCAATAGATCCCCAGCTGGCAACATAACCATGGACACTAAATGAAGGGTTCTCTCCATGATTTGAGTTGTGTATGCCTTCGAAGCTGGATGCGGGATGTGTGTGAGGTGTGAATGTGCGAGTACAGCATGTAAGGCTGTGATCTGATGCGAGGTAGGTGTGGTGAGAGTTTGATCACAGTATGGGGATTTTGTACAAATTATGTTTACAATGTACATCAATATGAAATGTTGGATCACATACAAAATATTGTACATAAAAGACAAAAAAAGAAATGTTTTTTATATTTAAAAAATCCTTTTACTTTTTGAAAAAAATGCATTTAATAAACAAGTATGCATACAAATAAAGAACTGTTGTATTCACTGTATTAACACAGCAAAGGGCAGCCCAGTGAGCTCTTTTAGCCATTGTTGAATAGATACAGGTCGAGTGGAGTACTCTTGCAGCTTATATCTTTGTCTTTTTCCCCCTTCTCCCAGACGTATAAATTACCTCCAGGGGGTACCTTTTGGATATTGCTTGTCAGGATGAATCCCCACCTCATGGTTTCCCTGAAAGCAGACATTAACAGTGTGCCTATTAGGTGCTTGGTGTTTTTGTAGAATTACACAGGGAACTCATCCTCCCCGGGGGACTTACCTGTTGCCTTATCATCTACAACCGTCGCTACCTCGTCTTTCGTAATGAGGAGGTCCACTAGGTCCCTTTGCGTCTGTATTAATTTCGGTTTGGGTAATTTGTTCATAAAGGCATTCGCCACATCTAGTGAATCCTGTTTCTCAGAAGTATATAACATGGAGTAATGAGCTTGAAATTCTGCAAGGATATCTTGCGGATTAGTCACAGCCCGCACTTCGTAGGGTATGAATGGTTCTATCCGAGTCCTGCTGCTTGAGTTGCAGCGCTAGCAGTCTTCCTGCCTTTCTCCTCTCTCATATAGCTGTTGATGCAATTGGAAAAGGGATTTCGGGCATAAGCCTCCGTGAGCAAATTATTGTGGGTCTGTAATCTTTTTGGGGAATGTAGTCTCATTTCACCACAGTAGTCTCTCATTATCTCATCCTGTAAGCAGACTTTACCTGATCTCAACACAGTCCAGGTAGAGGTCACTGACCCAACATTAGTGTCTAGCAAAGGCTGAAGACACAAGCATAGGACTTTACTTCTTCTTGGTGTCCCTATATCGGGCAATATTCATGCACCAGGAGCTGTGGGCAGGGTTGATCATTTCTAAGTCTAACTCTGTCCCAATTAGGTCGTGGTCAGAGACTCCACCAGGAAAAATAGTGGAAGATACCAAGTGGCATGCTAAACTAGAAGCTATGAAGAGATACTCTATTTTTGTGTGTGTGCCCTTGGGGCAGGAGGTGAACATGTAGTCCCGTTGTGTAGTAACCACGAAGATTCAAGAAGCACATGGTCATGGATAATGTTGCATAGTATGCATTTATGCCTATCTCGTCTAAGATCAAGTTTGCCAGACTGGTCTAAAACACAGTCAATGGTGGCATTCCAGTCTCCTCCAATGGGCACTTTAGTTTTATCAAAAAGGACAAGGAGATGTGTTATACATGCTAGAAAGTTTTAATTTGCTCCCACAGGGGAATGTATATGGAAGCCACCACCAATTATGCATCTTCGAGCTTGAGGTTAACAAAAACATATCCCTCATCAATCAATATCTACAAGACCTTCACAGATAAAGATTTCTGAATGAGCATGGCTACCTTCCACTTTCTATGGCAAAGAAGGGTGTCATCATGAGCTGTGCGACTCTCAGCGTTATGTGCATGAAACACCTTCCCAACCCTGTCTCTGTGCAACTTCTCACCCTCCGTTGCAGTTAAATGTGTGTCTTGCAAGACGGCTATATCCGCATCCCTAGAAAGAGTGGATCTTTTTTTAACATTTTATGTAGTGCGTTAGGCTATTGACGTTGAGGGAGTGTATGGCCAGTGGATGCGTGGCTAATGTGGTTATGGCTTGGCAGGGAATGGCCCCTACGGTAGAATAAAGTTATGCCTCGGAACACCTAGGGTAATGAGGAGAATACAAGGCTTCCCTCGAGAGTGCAGTTTCCAGGGGCACTAAATTGGCGTGATCCATAGGTGAACAGCTGTAGGCAAGTGTGAAGGGACAGAGATGGATGTGTGGGGTGGGTGGAGATAAAAGGGTAAGAGAGGGAGGGGTTGCAGCTGCGGTAAAGACTGCCTACTAGGTTGAACTAGGGGAAGGAGTAGAGGTAGTAACACAGGGAGGAGTAGGATGGTAAACATCTGGATCCGTTCTCTCTTGGGCTCGTCCTTGGTGTACTTCCACACTACCAGCTGTTAAGAGGTGGGCAGAATCAGAGGGGGTCCAAGTCCCAGCCTGAGAAAGAACTGAAGAGAGTACAATAAGAACAGTAACAATACAATAATTCCAGAAACACCAACTCTGTTACACTGATGTACAGGGTGGCAACCCAACTGGTGGCATCATAGGCACTGCACCTGACAATACAGTGATGGCAAGAGGGTACCGGTATTTGTTCTCTTATAGTCGCCTATACATAAACCTAAACGTATAGTGGAGCCTTAGTAGGTGCAATAAACAATCCATAAGCAGGTGATAGAGAAACAAGCTGCTTATAGGATGTTTGACTCTAATTGAGGGTCCCCGGGGTTTCTAGTGGGCACGATCCCAAAGGCAAGGAAAAGCAGTGTACAGCGTGAATCACAGGCAATGATGGAAGTTAAAAAGCTGCCCTCACATCAGGGATGAGAGTGACCAGAAAGACAGTCCTAGCATAACGGTATAGTTCAAGATCAACGGTGATCATGATTTGTCTCATAGCTCCAAGGGTTTCCAACATCCTTACCTATAGCCTTGGGACCATAGGTAAGGATGTTGGAAACCAGGTGCATTCTTCCATCCGGGGTGTCATCTGAGGCGGAAATTGAACCAAATGCAATGGGCACCGATGACTAGGAAGATTGCAGCGTAGAGTCCATTTCAGCGCCCGCCATAGTGTCGAGAAACCTTTCCAAGTTCTCCGGGTCATCATATGCAGTGGTTTTTGTTAGAAATGGGGTTTCTGGTTGGCTAGGGTATACACCTAAGCCAGGCAGAACCCACCCCTCTAGTCAGGGTAAGTCAGACACACACATAAGATAAACTGTGCTCACCCTCTGGTAGCTTGGTGCAGAGCAGTGAGGCTTAGCCTCAGAGGCAAGGTATAAATTATTTGCGCAACACTTAACCCAATGAAGCAGTGAAAGCACCAAAAAAAGACTCCACATCCAGTTAGAAAAATAATGAGTCCCAATTGGCCTTTTTTTTAGAGCTTTATGGCAATTCCAGTTCCACAATGAGCGTTGAAAAACAAAAAGGTTCTGACGATGCAGGTGCTCTCTTTAAGGGAGTTATGGTAGTCCTGGACTCAAACCACATGTTTAGAGTAAAGAGCAATAAAAAGAGGGTCAGAAAAATAGAATGAGAAAGGCAAAACTTTGGAGATAACCCTGCAGAAAGGGCCGGGTCCAACAGTTCTCCTGGCTATCATGATAATCATCAAAGCAGGTTCCAGCAGGGTATATCTGATGTCCTTTTTCCTGAGCCTGAGCCAAAGCACTAAGACTCTCCTCCACATTGAATTAGTTTCAGCAGAGAAGTTCACCGATATGTGGATCAGACTGCTATCAATTTGAAACTGACCATGTTTCTTGGAAGCTTCCAAAATTTGCGTAGCCTGCTCATGTTGAAGACAACATGCCAGCATCTGACGTGGTCTCGCTGTGTCTTCACCACACCAGGAGAGCACTCGGGGGCTCTTTGGAATCCCAAGGGTAAGATTTAGGAGGATTGGCATAAAAGTAGTCAGGATTTGTTGCATATTGTCCTTTTCTGCCTGTTCCGGCATCTTGGAGACTCGGACAATATCCCTCCAACTATTATCTTCCAAATCAACCTCATTGCTGTGCAGTCTCCAAAGATCCTGACCCCAATACAGTGATTTGTCCAGGCATTGTTCCACATCTGGATTCCACCGATGATAATTGTTTTTGCTGAGAAGACGAAACCTCCCCTCTGAGGGATTGGACGCCCCCCCCCCCAGTAGAGGTAACTGCTGTATTTATGGAGAGGATCTACATCTTGATGTTCGCAAGCTCTTGGAGAAATATCATGAAGGCAGAGTCCACCATATTGGAAGGAGCGGACACACAATTGCTGTGCCCAGGCAGATAGGACATTATCGGGGAGAGTAAAGACTCCGCTCACCTATCCTACTGGCTGTCCTGAGCTCCCGCACCACCGCTTACCTTCATAACATTGAAAGGTTTTTCAAAGAACTTTCAAAGGCTGAGAAAGAAGGCTTGCAGCCTGATACCAACACAACATGAATAGTGAATGAACATGAGACGAATTAGCCACTGAGGACTGAAGTGAGCTTTGAAATCAGTTGTGAGTGACTGAGTGGGAGCAGTAGGTGGGTAAGTGTGTGAATGAATTAGAATGAGTGGGACAGAACGATGTTGACCACTGTGTGAATACACACAATTAATGTTAACAGTTACCATTGGACATATTTATCATAGGGTTGCATAGCTTTTGCGCCATGCAACATGGGGCAAAAGCGATGCACACAACCCTTAAGTGCGATTTATCAAGCCATGCAAAACAACCTTGCATGGCCCTGAGTGGCTTGAAAACCTGGAGTGACACAAATTGCTGAGGTGCGTTACTCTGTGACCCATGGGTGGCGCATAGGTGTTCCCGTAACACCCAGGGATTTTTGCGCATGCCCAGATTTACCATTACTGGTAGACCTAGGAATGCACCAAAATGCTACACGTTCCCATGTGAGGCACAACGAGGAGAAACATCTTTATTTCTCCTTGTTTTGTCCTCTTTCTATGTGCAGCATTCTGCAGCACACACAGAAAGAGGAAAATACCTCAAGGAATTATTTTTGTGCAGAAAGGCATCCGTTGCTGCACAAAAACAATCCTGGTTATAATGCAAGCACCCTTGCACCATGGTGCAAGAGTGCCTGCATTGGCGCCAGGCAGAACATGGTGCGCCAGCTCTGGGAAAAGATAAGAATGCTCTGTATAATGTTAAATACAGCGCAGTTCTGCCCTTTCCCTGTCACGCAGCGCAGCCCAGCAAGGTGGATTGCGGCACTGAGCTGCATGAGTGAATAATAAGTATGTCCCCATGTGTGACAAAATGAGGGCATTTCGACATGTAAATTATAGTCTCCGCCAGATGACATTTTCCATAATTAAATATCTATCAGCAGAGCATCCAGGCACCGGGTATTGCACAATTCAAAGAGTAACCCTGTGATCAACAACTGTCAGGAACCAAAAACGTCAAGGATGATATTGCCATGACAATCACAGACCACATTAATACATAAAATACAACAGTGATGCAAATAGCTCGGATCATTGGCTTTATGGTGAGGACAAATGACGAGCTTGGAGATTCGGGGTTGCTTGTGGGCAATCCCTTGATTCATCACTTCCCTTTTTTGAGCAGACACGTTTCACAACCAGCTAAGAATACTTGAAAATGCCAAACAGAACTAAAATTCAATCACTGCAAATAAATGGCATGAACGTCAATTCTCTGGGGGATGACCTAATGTTTTCAACTTCATCCAAAGACACCAAAGAAATCACGCAAGAAAAAGAGTTAAGGCCGTTGTCCCGTCTTCTAGTTTGGAGTTGTATATTGCTGACCAGCACTTTAAAATAATGGCACCTGAAACATGCACAAAAAGATGTCCAGCCAGGAAAAGTGGGTGGTGGTGGCCCTAATGCTGTAGCCATGGGAGAAATCAGATATATTTCTGGTTGCTCTCTTTTTACAGACGGATCAGTTACATTGTGTACTCAGCTTTACACCATGGGTGTGCAAAACATGCATAATTTGCTGTAGCGTAATTATGCAAAATGACTGAAACATTATACCAAATGCCTCTCACACTCATAAAATTACCCAAACTGTTTGTACTGGGAAAATCTCATACTCCAAAATGTGATTTTGAGTTGATTTCCGGCCGCTCTCATCCAAAAGACTGCTGGCTTCACTAAGATTTTAAGTTTTGTGCTAATAAATTACCTGAATGGTCTGCGCGGGTAAATAATTCTACCTGAAATGTTTGTTGGCCGCCCAATTTAAAGTAACTGCAGCTCGCATTCAAAACACTAAAGCTCGTGTTAAGATTTGTAATTTTGTGCAAAGAAATTACCCGAACGGTCTTCTAGAGTAAAAGATCTACCTGAAATGTTTGTTGACTGCCTGTATTAGAGGAACTGGTGTTCACGTTTAAAATACTGCCGCTCGCACTTAAAAATTACCCCAAAGGTACATCTCACATTACAATATCTCCCTGAATAGGATTCTCACTAAGCAACATGATGTAAAGGCTTACATTTGGTAGTTTCATGTTATTTCAAAATTCAGGCATAATTAAACTTTTGCCCAGACCTTATTTGCATTGTTGATTCAGCACGTCAGTTGGAATAATCGAGCTATAGTTCACGCACATGGTACAATGATGCACTACTCAGATATGTGTATAATGAGCAATGTTAAAATACAATACTCCTCACTCTCGCCTTTGCTTAGTTTAGGGTACATCTGTTCATTAGTTTTCAAGAAATTAGTGTTACAAAAATGTGTCGGTCGGCTTGAAAGACTTAAAAAGTTAGAGCTATCTGGACCATTAGTCCATGGATATCTCATGACCTTCAGACCATTTGTGGACCCAAATATGATAAAATAATGGAACATGATTGGACGAGGGAACTTCTTTCCTGATGTCTATTTTCGGTCCACTGATCCAATGGCCAGTCTATGGACCCACAGTCTCTGATTGACCGGCCACGAGACAGAAAAATTGTTCATCTGTTTCAGTCATGTTCCCTGTGTCCAGAATAATAAAAGTGAAAGATCATTAAGCAGCCAGAAGAAGCACCCCTTGAACTCCATTTTTGATGGGACCACTACAGTAAAACTAATATGTCCCTAATTCTAGAGGTTTATACTGCCTATTTAAGTCACTGTTAATAATTATTAAAATAGCTTAACTAGTACCCCTGGATATTATGATCATGCGAAGCAAGCATGTACACATTCATTCAGCCTATCCTAGACTCCACAGCTCTTTTACAATTCCACAGTTTCAAAATAGGAACTGCATTACTGATGGCCCTGGTGGGGCCGCACATGTAGTACACGCTGCTCCTGTTCAAGGTAGAGCACATCAGAGTGGTCATGCAGGTGCTCCACCTAAATCAAACCAACCTCTCAGTTCAAGATGTGCTCATCTATCTGCTGTTGCCCGTATTGTAATGTCTTTTGTATCATGCCAATTTACCCTGGAGTGTTAATTTTAGCCCAGAACCCCATGAAATGCTCGCATTTGGCCATCTCTGCCCTCTCTCCCACTGGTCTGTCTAACCCATGATTACCTATAAGAACAAGCATTGGCAATGGAAAGAGGTCTGGTATTGGCTACAAGCCTTTTGTCTTTCCCAATGCTTGTTTTGTTATCACTTTTGTAAAATGTTATCGTTGGGTGAGTTGCCGGCCCCTCATCAAGTAAATAAAACCGCCTGAAAACAAAAATCATTTTGGGTCTCAAAAAGCACACATTGCCATAGTGGTCCCTAGCACTGACGGGAACTACTTTGTGTGCGGTCGTACTTCTGGTGAAAGAAAATAACGCTGTCCCTCACAGTTTTGAGAGGTCGTCAAGTAATGAAGCATGCCTCAATAAGTTGAGGGTGAGACGACCTCTCAAAAATCGTATTCGTTGTAAGCGGTAGCTTGCATGTGCGCGTGGGTCAAAGGTTGACCCGCACGCACACGCAAGCTACTGGAAGCTATCCCTTACAACGAATTCGGAGGCTCAATACAGTTGAGACTCCGAAGACGTTTTATGCGACTGTAATGTGTATGAAAAGGGCATAAAGCATGATTATCCGCATCATTTTCACCCCTCTGGATGGTGCTCCCTCCTTGATACTACTCAGAGAGATGTGCAGTGTGCTGCTTTTGATGAGCATTTGTCCCAATCTCTGCACTTTGTTTCACTTCTCCAACAGTAGACATGCCGGAGTGTTATCTCTGGTACTGTTACCCAACCATAGACGTTGTTCGTTCTATTGCTACAGGTGATGAGGGTGATAATTAGCACACATGGGAAAATTGGTTGTGTTGTGACCTTAATACGTTTTTGGAGGTGCTGATGTTATCTGACCAAGTAGGAGCTTCTCTGTGGCTTTGGAAGGTTGTGATATGTTGCTCCTTTTCGTCTTTCATTTAAGCACAAGCTACTTGCTGGAACACCAGGAACTACATCACGTTTTCCTGGGATTTCCCCATGATTTCCCTATTGATTACTGCTGCTACAGTGGATACATTCCACCTCTGTCTCTTCACAGGGACTCTCACAATTTTTCATGCATTGCTGATGCGGCACTGGTGGTCTATAGTCTGTGTTGTGTTTATGTTGGTCGTGGTGAGGGTGCAATGTATTATACTGTGGCATTTGTATGGCACTTTCATACCTCTCTAAGCCCCCAGGTGCTTTCCTTGAGGACAGGTAAGTAGTTGTTAAGTTGTGTATATGCTGTTTTGCTGAGTAGATAATAAATAGCATGCTGTGTGTAGCGTCCTTTAAGCATGAGATGATGCCAACAAACGTGGGAAGGTCAGTCAGAGATTTATATAAACTTACTGTACTTTCTTGCCATCTTTTGGTAACTTGGAGGCAGTGCTAGTTGGCCTGGCCAGGGCATGGCAAAATCCCAAATGGCAAACCCTTAATATGACTTCCTCCTTCTCCTTCTAAAAATCTTTATCGGTCCTCCTCCTGGGCAATGTTCCGAGCATCAGCCTTCACCTGCCACGGAATACCTGCTTAGACACAGATTCCTGTGGAAAACCTGGCCTAGAATAAATGAACTATAAACAGTAGTTACGAAACTAGCATGGAAATAAATGTAGTTACTTAAATGAAGAAACCAAAGAAAGATCTTTCTGATTGCAAACTAGCTTTACACATTATATGTTTCGAACCCAGTGGAAAAAGCTTCATGCGCCCCCTGCATCCACCTCCAATTTTCTGATTCTTCGTACCACACCCCCAACATAAAAGGATGTGTTTAGAAAAATAATACCCGGTGTACCTTAGTGTCGACGAGCAATTGGTAAAGAGCAGTAGCCTGGTCCTCAGGACTCACTGTAGCCTTCCTATGCCCATGGATAACCTTGATAGACTATGAGGGTTGTGCGCATGGGGGCAGTTGCCTGATCTGAGAGGTGGGACGTAGGCCTTCTGGTGGGACATTTGTCATCCCCTAGAACCTTTCTATCATCCATCGGAGGGACTTTGTAGACCATTCACCAACTTCGTTGTATTCTTCTGACCTCCATGAGTCCCTCATCCTGCACTCGCCCTCAACCCTTTGCTAATAGCCGCCTTAGCATGACATCACTGTTTATCTGTTAGGTCTCAATTCTTCATATGACCTCAGACAGACCTTACAGAGGCTCTTCTGAACCTAATGGAACCCAACCAGCCATCAAAGTCCTTCAGCCAAACCCTATGCGATTCCCAACCTAGAACTCAGCCACCATCAGCGAACCTCTGCCAGTGCTGAGACACCGCCAATCTGAGCTCAGAGAGCCCTCAGCGAACAACAGTCCATCGCACAAACCTCTCAGTTGGCACTCAGGTCATTCACTGATCACCTCCAATTGCGCTTTACACATTTCTGTTTGTGCACCCAATTCTCGAAGTCTATCAAAGCCCCCGGTATTAACCCTCTGCTTTTCCACAGACAACCTTAACCTGCACCCGTTCCACCATAACGCAAATTCTGCTGGCCCTCAGAGGACCCAAGACACCATTAGCAGCCCGAGAGACTCTTACCTAATTATGAGAAGCAGAGTTTAATAGCAATCTTGATGTGCCAGTTTTATGCACATCACTGCCTGTGACCAGCAGATCAATGGTTCAAATCTTAAAAAGATAGCCCAATAGTTTAATGGGACTGCTTTATATAGCCTTGAGTAACATGCTAGTTACAAGATCTCATCCTAGAGAATAGTGCAGTGGGATATGCACCTGCTAAAATTTCTGCAGGTGAGTTGTTTAAAATAGGCGTGCATCATTGAAGGATATGATTCTCCCGCCATTGATGAAATGGAGGTCATTGAGTTGTCCAGTAATACTATGTGTCATATTACATTTTGAAATGTTCATATACACCTGCATAGAGGATCTCTCACTGCTGAGGAAACATCCTCACCATTGCAGGGTGCATTCCAAGCATCATAACACACGGTGTCAGGACAAAATAAAAAGTTATAAATATCGGGAGACAGAAATATCGGAAATTAAATATTGTGACACACAAGTATTGTGATGAGCAAATACCATTGACAAGAATATTGTTTTTTGTGGTAAGTGATATCGTTTAAACAATATCAATGTTTTTAATATTGTTTTCACTGAAATAGTGGTTAAAATTATCGGGCCTGATAAAAAAAGATAAACGTACACTTTTGAGTACGTTTCTGATTTTTTGCAATTCACAAGGACATTTTATGAACAGTATCCTTACGACTGAGGAGTCTCCGCATTCGCACATATAAAGATAGGCAGTTCTAAACATACTAACTGTAAAATTGCTTTGTGAATTGCAAAAAATCCTAAACTTACATAAAAATGTATGGTTACCTTTGTGAATCAGGCTCATCATTTTGTAATTACTTTAATTTGTTTTCGTGGATATATTAATTGTATGCATTATTCTTGTTTATGTAAATATTAATAATTTTTTAAGTAATTCATGGAGGTGTAGAGGGTTGTTGTGTTTGTTAAGGGATAGGGTGGGAAGTTAATTTGGTAATAATTAATGAAGAATTATTCAATAGACTTTAATTATATGATTGATATTTATTATGTAAATGATGTAATACTGATTTATTTTTTGTTATATGTTATTTGCGGGCTTTAAGGTTTGTAGAGGAATAGGCAGGGCTACTGGAATTATGTGATTGAGTGGCCGCTGCAGTTTTAGCACAATTCTTCAGCCCGAACTAGCCATTATGCTAATCCCAGGCCACGGGGTAGCTCACAGGTGTTTTATACTCCTGCATAGCTTTGGGAATTTAGAATGAGTAATGTGTGTTAATGTAAGTCTGTCTTACCTAACTGCCTGGGTTCTGTTACCTATGTCAGTTGCAAGGTCTCTCTGCAGTTTCTGCATACTGGTACTAAAAGTAGTAATGGTGAGACGAGATGCCCTGCTCCTCTAAAAGCGGCTCTAATAAACATCCGCTCTCTCAAAAGACGTGCTGTATATATTTACAATCTTTTACTGGAGTCTTAGGGGGATATTCTCAAGAACGTGTGATAACTACCGCAAAAGTAGCTTAACGCAACTCTTCACATCGCAGGGAGGGAGAAAAAAAGCTGCGTAGCACCATGGATGCACCAAACCGAGTGCAGAGGCGAACGCGAGCCCCACAAGCCCCACAGACCACCATCAAGGAACATCGTGGTCTGGGAAGGCCAAGGAGAAGAGGAAGAGGCAGAAGGGGTGCAGTCCGCAGGAAAAGCAAATCAGCGTCACAGAGGTGTCAGAACACTACCATCCACTGAACGTCAATATGACAAACGTGAATGCAGTCGGAGTGTCGAGGAGGTCTATGGTGGAGGACAAGAGGCGCTGGTATGATGTGAAAAGCCAAACCAAGCCCAAACCCACTGCCAACAGGTAGGCAGGAACAGCGACAGGAGGTAGGAGTCCTGCGCCACAGGAGGAGCTGTAGGAAATGGAGGCCACAGTCATCAGTGTGGAGACGGTGCAAGTAGTTAGGAGTACAGACACAACTCGATAGGACCTGGCACAACATCAACAGGGTGAGTAACGACCAGGGACTGGAGTGATGGGGGAGATGGGCACAATGGCACACATGCACAACGATGTGTAGCACACTGCACACCCACAATGACCCAGGATCATGTCCCTGATCCCCGTGGCACACTGCAGCACACACACATAGCAATAACAGCACATCCGACGATAATGTGGTACAAAGTGCAACACCGACACTGCAGAACAGAGGACACAACTGGGTTAGCTCATGTGCAGAAACACAATGTCAACATGCATCTCTCCTTCACATTGCAGAGGGACAAACAACACCTCCAGCAGAGAAGACCAGACAACTCATCAGTGATGCTGGAGAGGACCACCACACCTTCAACACCGACGCCCTACAACAGCACATGGACATCTTAGGCAACCCACCCCCAGGAGCAGGGCAACCAAGCTACATAGAGGAGACCCCAGCCCCTGCACAGACCACACAGCAGGAAGCACTCGCCACCACGGCTGACTCCCAACACTTCACCGAGGCACACATCGCATTCCACTGCCAGGTGTTAGAATGCCAAAAGGAGGTGGCCGAACAGGTGCGGGTGGGGTCAGAGCTCATGGAAGCCGAACTAGATCACATACGTGGGTGTTCAAGTCCCATCAGGGACCACCTACACCCCACAAAAGAGACCCACACCGTGACAGAGACACATGCATTTGCACATTTCCTGTAATGAACCACGCCCAGAGCTACGTGCTTTTTATTCACACCCCTATGCTAGCCTCACATACGTCGGGCCAGCCCAATCCGCATATGCTTACGGGGGGACGTCACAAACTACATTTCCGCGATCTTCCCCACTGGCTGGGGTGACATGGTTGCGTCCACTGTCCAGTACACTCCAAACACCAGCAGTGCATGTAGACATGGATATGTCTGTGGTCTGCATACTGCAGTCTGTCCAGCACATCCACGCCACACTCAGCATTGTGTACATTCTCATTCATGGGTCACTTGCCTCCTTCACACATGCCTGGTTCCCAACTCTCCACACATTCCGCTATTGTGTGGCTGTGCCATGCCGTTGATGGCTCCTGTATATGGCTAGCCCAGGTTGGCACAGTAAGTTGTGTTGTTGTGTCTGGTGGGAGGGCATGTTGTTTGGCATGTTGTATGTGAGTCTGTTACGTGTGCATTGCCAGAGTTGTGAGTTGCATGATTGTGGTGTTGGGGGGTGTGGTGTGTTCAGTTGGTACTCACCAATGAGCAGAGCATTTCCGTAGGTGCCATCCTGGAAGCACAGGTTGATGATGGACTGTCGGAAGATGAAGGAATCAGGCGCACTGCCTGGGTTGTTGGCGGCGACATTGGTGAAAAGTCCCCGGTGGCCCACTATTGCATGCACATTGATGTAATGCGTGTGCTTTCTGTTGCTGTAATTGTGTGCCGTGTCAGCAGGGGGCACAAGTAGGACATGTGTGCAGTCAATTGCCCCTACACATGCGTGAATCCAGCTATGGCGTATAGGCCTTGCTTTGTCTCCAGCTGTTTCTGAGCATTGTGTGGGATGTCTAGGTTCTGGGGTACCACGCTGTTGATCGCATCCAGGACAGGTGTGAGGAACTTGGATTGGGCTGGCTGTGGGACTCCTCCGACTCTGGCAGTTGTTGGTTGGGAGGTACCAGAGGCCAACAGGTGCAGCACAGCCAGCAGCTTTGTCTGAGGTGAGCTGTTGGTTGTCCGCTGTGTTGGTACCGTCAGCCTGTGGGCAGTGATGGTCAGGTTGCGTAAGATGGTTGTCCTTTTGAGCCTGTAGTGGGCAATGACATTCTCTGGTGTTGGGTCTGTGAGGCTGGTGCGTTTCCTGAAGGTCCGCTGTCTTGTTCTGCGCTGCCTCTGTGGTGGTCCCTCCGGGGGGGGGGGGGGTGGCGGTCCTGGGGGTGGGGGCGATGGGTGTTATGGCCCTCTTGGGTGTCCGAGCTGCATGTTCAGTTGCTCCAGGGCATCTGTTGTTCTTCATGTGTGGCTCTGGGCTGTGCTCCCTTTTCTGGTGCCGGTTGTCGTCCGACTTTACACCAGGTAAGAGCAGGTGCCAAAAACCTGCAGCTAACACACCTTATCGCATGTTTTGTCTTCTCATCGCCGATCTGGCTGGTCGTTGGGAATGCTGCGGAGTGGTGTTGTCGCAGCTTTTTGCACAGGAATGCCTACTCTACATCTCATTAGCGTTCGTTTTTGCAACTGCTATTGCAGGTAAACTGGTGATATGGGCTGTTAGCACCAGCTTGTGAATGGGGTGATAAATTTATCACGACTTTGGATGCAATAAAGTGCCGATAACTCGGCGATAGATCCTTGAGAATATGCCCCTCAGTTTGATGATCTCTTCATGACTGAAACGTGGATGGAGGTGGGTTCCTTCCCTGACTTACAATTAGCCATTCCCGAGAACTATGTGTGTGGGTGTGCATTTGGATAGGGTAGGTGAACGAGGTGGGGGTTTGTAAATGTTCCACCTTCTAGTTGGAAAATTTGAAAGGTGTGGAAGCGTTGGGTTTCTGTATAACCACCTCTGCACAACTCTCCTTTTTAAGGGTTCTAATTTACTACCCGCCTGGTTATGTTGGTGAATTTATTTGCTCCATAGATGTGTCTTTGGCGCCAAAGATATTACAGTATACTTGCTTTATGATCTTAGAAGATTTAAACTTGCCTGTGGACGATGCTGATGACTCTCTAGCTAATTCTTTACTGGAGATTTCAGATTCTCTAAATTTGCCATTGATACCCACTGGACCTACCCATAGGGTGGGCCACACTATAAAAGTTTGTCAAAAACCTCAATTTTAGTGGAAGCACCTTTAAAGGTAGTTTGGTCAGACCATTGTCTAATGCCGGAGTTGGTAGAACCATATTGGTTTGGGTTATTTATCCAGTTCCTGGAATGAAGGTGTGATTTCTGATTTGTGGGACGTTTTAGAGACTTCAATTCCCACATTATCTCGAGATGTCAATAAGGATGCTATGGCAGTGAGCCACTGGCTCTCTGCCACAGCAGACGTTCTGGACCCTGAAAAAATGGATATGGAGCAGAGACTTGCTTCTTCCGCCCCTTGCTTCTCCTATAATCTCAGCACAGAAAGTAAGCATTGTAAAAAGTTAGAAACGGTATGCAAAAGACTTTGAAAGGAAGATGATATGTTATTATACATACAAGCATTAAGCAAATATCATATGAATCCGAAACTAGCCAGGCGCATTTAATAATATTAATAACAATATTAATACATTTTTTATAGAGCGCATAGCTACTACTGTACGTGTCCCAGTGATGAGCAGTCGGAAAGAAGCAGAGGAGACTAAATGAAAGAGGGGGGCCTAAGAAAAGCCAAGTCTTGAGGTTTTTGCGAAACTGAGGTTCAGACAGAGATTGCCTCAGCAGCAGCGGAAGGGAATTCCAGAGTTTAGAAGCAAGAAAGCTAAAAGATCTACCGGCAACACGAGCTGTCTTGATTCTGGGCACCAGCAAAAGTAGTGCCTCCAAGGACCTGAGGCACCTTCTAGGAGAATATGAAGCAAGAAGAGAGTGGAGGCACATCAGCACAGCCTTCCTATAGCAGTAGAAAAGGACCTTAAAAGAGAGGCGCTTTCCACCGGGAGCCAATGCCATTTCTGAAGTGCCCTACTCATAGATCCACACTTGGGGAGTTTGAGCAGCAGGCGGGCTGCTAAATTCTGTACTTGCTGGACAGCCACAGTCCGTGCAGGTAACAGCGGTGAGACAGTGGGGTCGTATAAGGGGAGATTCCGAGGGACAATGCAGAGGGAAAATGTATTATTTATTTAAGTTTCCCTCTGCATCGTCCCTCGGAATCAAGGGGCCGGCCGTTGAGTTTGGCATTGTGGGAACAGGGCGATGGCGTGCCACCCCACTTCCTCAGTGCCAAACTCGTAATCAGGCCCTAAATAATTTGCAGTGCACCCAGATAAGACAGAAATTCTGTTATTGGGTCCCAACCCACTGTCTTGATAGGTATGGTGCTGTCCAAGGGATTGTTCGGCATCTCCCCCGCCTACTGAGTTGCTAGGAATTTAGGGGTGCTGTTTGATGGTCACCTCTTGTTCAAGGTTCAGGTTTCCTCGGTGGTTAGGACGTGTTTCTGGATAATGAAAGTTTTGAAAAAGTCTCTGGTGTTTTTTCCTTGAGAACCACAGAGAGTAGTTGACCAAGCTTTGATTATATCTCTACTGGACTATTGAACTCTACCTGGGTTTTCCAGGCTATCTAATTCAGTGCATGCAAGTCACGCAGAATATGATGGTCCATCTCCTATTTAAGTTTAGTAGATGGACCTCTAATTCTTTGTACTTTAAAAAGCTCTATTGGTTCCCTATTGGAAAGAGAATTGTATTCAAAGCTTTAGTGTTAGCTCACCGTGGCTTTCATGGAATGAGGCCACAATATCTCAGTGATAGGATGCAATACTGTCCTTCCTGGGGATGCACGGTTGATCGTGGCTACTTGTTTTAAATGGATGAGATGTTAAGGGTCTTCTTTTTCGGTCCATACCTCTTTGATCTGGAACCGTTTGCCATTTCAACCTAGGAGTATGACTAATGAGGAATCCTTCTGTAACATGTTCAAAACCCACTTATTAGCTTGTAATGGTTACGTCCCTGATTTGTATTTGCCTATAGCACTGGGACATTTCTGAGTAGCCGTGCACTCTACAAGTACGAACATACATTCATACGAACATTCATATTTATATATTTAAAAAGTTTGTTCCATAAGTTGCTAAAAATGCAGCAACGTGTTTTTTTACAAGCAGCAAAAAGGTGGGTTTTTCTGCTTCTTTTTTTGTGTTTTTTTGCTGCTTATACAAAATAAACACGCTAAAGGATTGAGCTGTACTGTAGCCCATCTCTTCTTATATGCGATCCACGTATTGAAGGAGGGACTATTGGTGCTATATATATATATATATATATATATATATTCACTGAAAAAACCATAGGTTTCACACATGTTATAGTTAGTGGAAATTTTACTGATAAAAAACCAATGAAATTGCCCCGTTATAGTTAGCGCAGGCAACTATAACTCACGCGACCACAATCCTCTGCTGATGCTAATACTGTATTTAGACACTTATTTGCCCATGTCTTCTTCCATACATTTTTAGCTATACATATATTACAAATATTTTTTTTTCCTAAAGACACATATGTCATCAGCAGAGGATTGCGGTCGCGTGAGTTATAGTTGCCTGCGCTAACTATAACGGGGCAATTTCATTGGTTTTTTATCAGTAAAATTTCCACTAACTATAACATGTGTGAAACCTATGGTTTTTTCAGTGAATTTGCAAGGTTTTTTAAATGCTAATTCCTAACTATAACGTGTGTGAAACCTATGGTTTTTTCAGTGAATTAGTACGGTTTTTTAAATGCTAAGTTTTTTTCCCTTATAATAAGCCCTGTACATTTGGTGGCCTACGGCCACCAAAAGCACAGGGGGTGGGGTAAGTGTGGATAGTGTTTTTTTCCATTGTAATAAGCCCAGCACATTTGGTGGCCTTCGGCCACCAAAAGCACAGGGGGTGGGGTAAGTGTGGATAGTGTTTTTTTTATTTTTATTTTTTTACCGTACGCTTACCGTAAGCGTACGGTAAGCGTACCCCGCGAAATTGCCGAAAAAAAAATAAAACCGTTTTTGCACTTGAGGGATGTTTGGGGACTCCCTCCACATGACTATGTGGGAGGGAGTTGTCAAAACAGCCCCTTTACATGTTTTTGGGCTTCCGATTTTAAAAATCTCTCTCAGTGCGAGAGACAAAATGGCGGCCGCCGCTTCCTGGTTTCGGCCGATTCGAATGTTTACTAAGATCTAAGAGCCAATCAGAATCGCGCTCGCGCACGCCACCGTACGCTTACCGTAAGCGTACGGTAAGCGTACCGTAAGCTGGCTCAGATATATATATTGATTTAAAGGCTATTTTCTCAGAATCTACTGAACAGATTTACACCAAACCTACAAAAGGCACTTCCTTGACCTAGGGACTACCTCTCTGCCAAATTTTGAGTAATTCTGTTCAGCCATTCGGGCTGTAGCTCGTTCTAAAGGTCCTATGGAAAAATGCATGGGAAAAACGCGTTTTGGGACCCCCCTTTTATCTCAGCCCCCGCTTGACGAATCCCCCCGAGACTTTCAGGGTAGGAGCGGAGCGTAGCGCCCCACCTATTTTGAGAAATTCGCGAGGATTCGTCGACCGGCGCCAAAGTTATTCAAAATAGAATGTTGAGGTTTTCCTATGGAAACGTGGTCCTAACTATAACTACCTACTGGCTATCGCCAGTAGGTAATATATATATATATATATATATATATATATATATATATATATATATATATATAGATAGATATATAGATAGATATATATAGATATATATATATAGAGAGAGAGAGAGAAAGATAGATATATATATATAGCACCAATAGTATATATGTATTTATAATTTACATGAATATGTACTTCACATTATATTAACTTTAATTATTTTGAATTTATGACCATGAATATATATATTATTTCAGGTTTTATTTCCATAGACGGGAACACACAACTGTATTTTAATTCTAAGGATGTTAGGATTCTAAGTTGAGTCCCAAGAAGAGAATCGTTGTGGTGCATAGCTAGTGGATGGAATGGTTCATGACAAAATGTCTTGACTCACCTCTTCTGCCATGTCGTGTCTTCGCATGCACAAAGTCATAGGAGACCGGTAAGGCTCTTTAACTCTTTATTTCGTTACCCGATGTTCTGCCGTGCCCACGCACGTCTGCCCACTTCTTGCCCTCACTCTGCAAAGCCCCCTCCCACACCCTTGACCGGATGTGGTGTACGGTTCCTTCGGTGTCCATCTCATTCTTTGCAGGGTCCAGGTGCCCTGCCCCCAGGTCACTACATCTCCCCCTGTTGTCACAAAGAAGTGACGAGAAAAGTAAAATAGATACAGATAGATGCAAGTCTGCCCTGATACAGGTCGGTGTGCCTCCCATCATTACATTTCTTCTATTAGTCTTTTTGGCAGTCTGCATGCACTTCGAGGGCCGGCCTCCGTCTGTTGTTCTTCTGCTGGTTCCTCGTCATTGTTTCTTTCCTTCCTGTTGTGCTCCAGCTCTTCCTGTTCTGCTGTTTCCTTATCTTCGTCTTCCCTTGTCTTTTCTTTTAGTTCTTTGAAATTTGAGCTGTTCCTTGTTATCCTCTGACGTTCTGACTCCGCTGTGACCATTGGGCCCTTCACTTTAGTTACTATTAGCGGGTCTTTGGAGAACATGCTGTCGGACTTCCTTTGTTGTCGCTACCGTACTATCACCGTGTCTCCTTCCTTTAGGTCTGACGAACTGGCGTGTCCCTTGGCGTCTGCATATCTTTTCATTTTCTCTTTCGCCTCTCTGTCTTTTGCTGCAATGCTGCTGTGATCTGGTGCCATAGTTACTTCTACTTGTGGTAGCCTCGTCCTGCTTGTTCTTCCCAGTACCAGCTCTCCTGGGCATCTTCCTGTAGAGTTGTGGGGTGTGTTTCTGTAGTCACGTAATACCTGGCACAGAGCTTGGCCAAGTGATATCTGTGCTAGTTTTGCCCTTTGAACTGCCTTTTTGATGTTCACCATTCCATTCGCTTGAGGCCACAACGGAGTTATCTTCCTGTGGTTGATCCCTAGATAGGCCATAAATCTGCGGAAGTCTTCCCCTGAGAATGGGGACCATTGTCTGTTTTTAGTGTTTCTGGTGAACCCCATGCTGCAAATATGTCATCTAGTATCGGTAGTGTTGCTGTTGCTGATGTCGATGGGACGTGTCGTACTATTAGAAACCGAGAGTATTCATCGATGACCACAAGCAGGTAGTTTCCTGTGTCCAGGGGCCCGAAGAAATCCACTGCTAATGTTGTCCACACCGCTCTTGGAAGTTCGGACATTTGTAGTGGTTCATGCCTGGCCGGTGGTCCTGTCACTTGACAGAGGTGGCATGTCGTTATGGTGTCTTCTACCATGCGATCTAGGCCAGGGAACCATACTTTCTTTCTTAGTAGTTTCTTCGATGCTACTACGCCTTGGTGTGACTCATGAGCCAGATTTACCAATTGCCTCCAGAGTGAGCTTGGTATCACAATTCTCACCCCTCTCATCATTATCCCTGTGTCTGTTTCGGACAGTTCCTCATGGATTTTCTTGAGAGCTAGCACTTCTTCCTTTCATGCTCCTGTTCCCCAGGTGCAATTATTGTTAACGTGCCTCCATCTCTGCTTTCTCTTTATCTCCATGGCCATTTGCAGCGTGGCATCGCCCTTGCTCTCTCTTGCTAGCTCTAGTAGTGTTATCGGTGCTGGGGTGTTTTGTTTCAGTACGAAGTTGAGGTATTCTTCTGCCATCGATGTCGTCTCGTGGACCTGCGGTAATGGGTGTCTCTACATGTAGTCTGCCTGATTATGTTCTTTCCCTGGCTTGTGCACAATCGTAAAGTCATAGTCCATCAGCCTTATGCCCCAGCGTTCAATCCTGGGTGGCTTTTTGGCTGACGGGTTGCCATCGATTGTCACTAGCGCCTGGTGGTCAGTTATGATGGTGAATGGCTTCCCGTAGATAAACATGTGGTAGTGTTCACATGCTCACACCACTGCTAGGCTCTCCTTTTCTGGTTGCGAGTATGCCTTTTCAATGTCTGTTAAGCATTTGCTTGCATACGCAACAATTTTCCTTTGTGAATCTCTCCCTGGCAGATGTTGCGCTAGAATTGCTCCTAGTCCTACTGGGCTGGCATCGACAGTCAGTTCAGTGCAGAGTAGGGGGTCAAAGTAGGCTAGATGTTCCACAGTCACCACTGCTTGTCTTATTTCCTCAAATGCCTTGTTGCATTCGTGAGACCAGATGAACTTCTACCCTTGTTTGGTCAGTTCTCTTAGTGGTGTGGTCACTGTGGCAAAGTCCTGTATGTACCGCACACAGTAGCTAGCGAGGCCCAGGAATGATCTTACTTCCGCAACATCCGTCGGGGGATTTGCGTTCTTCAGTGTTTCAACTTTGCTGGGATCTGGCCTCATCCCCCGTTTGGAGAAAATGTGCCCGAAGAACACTAGTTCCCCTCTCCCCAGCTCGCATTTCTCTCCATTTAATGTTAGGCCTGCTTGCTCCAGTTGTGTGCACACTTGACGCAACGCTGCGTCATGTCTCTGTCCGTTTTTCCAAATACCAAAATGTCATCACTGTAGTTTAGGTTGTTCCGTACCGGCCTTATCACTTGCCGTTTTGTTTCCTGGAATATCTCCGCTGCCGACGAGATTCCGATGCTTAGTCGCTTGTATCTGAACAGACCCAGGTGTGTGGAGAATGTCGTGATGTATCTGGACTGGTGATCCAGTTCTAACTGATGGTACCCTTTGCACAAGTTCAGCTTCGAGAATCGACAGGCTCCAGTGAGGCAGCTGATCATGTCATTTAGGTGTGGCCCCGGGTGACGTTCCCTTGCGACTGCTGTGTTTGGGATCCTTATGTCCACGCAGATGCGGATCTTTGAGGTGTTCTTCTTAGGAACTGCCACAATCGGAGACACCCAAGACGTTGGTCCTTCAGCAGGTTCAATTATGTCTTGTGCCAGTAAGCTAGTTATTTCCTCTTCAACTTGTGGTTGGAGATGGATTGGTACTCGTCTATGATGCTGAGCCACCGGCTTGATTGCCTCATTGATGTGTAATGTTATTTGTTTTCCTTTCAGCTTACCAAGACCTTTCAGTATAGCAGGGTATTCTTGTAGGATGTTTCCCGTTTCCGACATGTGGTATGTCATCGCTAGAAGCCCCATCACCTGTGCCGTCACGTTGCTTAGAAGGCATGGTGCTGGGATGTCTCCTTTGAGCACATGTATTTCTTCTTGGTAGGACCTGCCTTTGTATGTTAAAGTCTCTGTGAATTTTCCCATATTTCTACTGGCCTTCTGGAACCCCACGTGAACACATCCACGGTCGACGGTGATAGCTGTGGTTTCACTCTCATTTTCTGGTATTCTGACATGCACATGATGTTGCTTGTTGGTCCACTGTCAAGCACTAACTTAGCTTGGTGGCTCCCTACATCAATGTCCACAGTGGCTGTCTTCTTTATTTGTTGTTTTTCCACAAGATGAACATGCTCTGTCTCTTTGGCTTCTCTTGGCGCGTCTGACATTAGATATAATCTCGCTTCCGACACAGGTGCTGCCGTTTCGTCGGAGGAGCTGCGATTGGCCGTTTCCATATTTCGTGCGTACCTGTTACTGGTCATCCTTGGCCTCATTGTTCTGCCTCTTTCACTTCTGAATTGTCTGGTCATGCACGTGCTTGAAAAATGATTGTCCCTGTTGCACTTCCTGCATTTCTGATCCATTGCTGGGCAGGCACCGACGTGTGGGAATTCGAGACCAGAGCGGTAGCATGTTTGTTCACCCTTTTTTGGTATGCTCGGCGTCTAGAATTCTTTCTTTTTGAAATTCCCTGTGACGCGATGTGCTAGTGCCACTCTCTTCTCTTTTCCCAACTCCATCTGCTTGGCGTGCTCTGTGGCCCTTGCTTCCGTGCGAGCCATCGTCAATATTTTCTCCAGCGTCGTTGGTTCCTTCAGAATGTGTGTTCGGAACTCCACTGATTGACAACCTTCGATGATGCGTAGTCTTATTGCTTGCTCATTGTCGAATTTGTCAAACTCGCAGTGTGTGACCAGTTTTCTGAGTCTCGTTGCAAAATCCTCTAGGCTCGCTTCCCCTTGCTGGCATGCAGTGTTGAATGTATATCTTTCAAAGTCAACGTTTCGTTGGGGGTCGAATTTCTGTGTGAGACGTTGTATCACTCCTTTGTAATCCGCTGTTTGATCGGCGGGGAATGTTAGCAACAGATCTTCTATTTCGTCCCCTGCAAGATTCAGAAGCAGGTGCAGTTGCTTGCTGTCCGGGACGTCCGTGGCGCTCATGTAGCGCTCAAATTTCCTGATCCATCTTTCCCACCGGATGCCCGCCTGCGGCTCCGATAGGCTGAATGGAAAAGGCCTACGGAAGATTGCTTGCGTGCTCTGCTTCTCATCATTGTCGCTCATTTTCCGTCCTTGGTACTCCTCTGATCGTCTTCCTCTTCTATTTCTACTTCTATTTTCCTCTTTATTTCTTTATTTTTTCTTTGTTCCCTCCTTTTTCCTTTATTTTCCTTGTTTTCTTCTTCCTTTTGTCTCTTTTTGCTCTTTTCTTTCGTTTTCCTATCTATTACAATGGCCGCCTGACTTCAAAATGGCCGCCGCTTATTTCTAGCTTCTCATTGGCTCAATTTTCCTGACTCCAAGATGGCCGCCGTAGTCTCACGACGTTTCCTTGTCCCTCTCGCGTAGCCGGACCTCTTAAAATGGACGCCGCTTGTTCCTGGCTTTTGATTGGCCCAATCTGCCTGACTCTAAAATGGCCGCCATAGTCTCGCGATAGTTTGTTTAAACTAACGCGTGTCTTTCTCCTTTATTTTCTCACGAGCACTCTCGGGTGCTGTCGCTTGTCTGCCTTCCTGCTCGCTGACAGACGCTTTATTTGTTTCTTCCTGTGCACAGCTTCAACAGCGCTCTTACCAATGTTTCGTCGGCCGGGGTGGGCTCCCGCGTCGCTGTTTCCTTGGCTGCACGACTCGGACCAGGGTGGGCTCCTGGCTCCGCTTCTCCCATCTCGCCGTTGTGCCACTCAGCACGGTGTTCTTCGCGTTGATCGGCAGACCAGGGTGGGCTCCTGGTTTCGTCGCGCTTCTTTCCGGGGACACAACGATCAGATCCTGCCTTCGTTCGCCAGTTGTCGTGTCTTCGCATGCACAAAGTCACAGGAGACAGGTAAGGCTCTTTAACTCTTTATTTTGTTACCCGATGTTCTGACGTGCCCACGCACGTCTGCCCACCTCTTGCCCTCGCTCTGCAATGCCCCCTCCCACACCCTTGACCGGATGTGATGTCTGGTTCCTTTGGTGTCCATCTCATTCTTTGCAGGGTTGTAGTGTCCTGCCCCCAGGTCACTACATGCCACAGCCCGCCAATTATCATTCTGCGCTGAAAAGTTCACCACCTGCATTGCACCATGGCAATAAACAATGCAGCAATTGTAGGCTGGGAAATGTCAGAGGGTTACAGCATGGATCATCAACCAGGAACAGGATACGATGAGAGGGTCATCCACCCTTCAAAGGTCACAGTAAGAAAAACGTAGGGTGGGTCGCCGAAGGCTACGGCCTACCCCTTCCCTTACACCAGGAAAGGACTCAGAACTGTTCTGTACTGAAAAATTAAGAGTTCAATAAAGATTAGCTCAAAAAATTAAAAAGCAAGAAAGGGTGGAGGTAGGGAACTGTAGTGGAGCCTTCACCGCCAGACAGCTTTGTAGCTCTAGTAACCCTGCATACTCCGGTGCAGGTGCTTCCACTTCCGCAATTTTGGTGCAGCAGTGACCATTAAGACAGGGAAGGTCTCACCCTGCTAGGTGCTGTCAAAATACGGTTCAAATTAACGATCTAAAGGCAAAATTCACTGTCTTGTGTAGTTTCCTTTCCAGGGGGCTTTGTCCATTTATGAATTTGTACTTACTGAGTCAGTCAGGAGTTTTAAACATTTTTTATTGGGTTTCTTTGGTATGATGCCATACAATGTGTATTGTATTTTTTTATGTATTTTTATGATTTGATGTAATTTTTATATTTGATGTATTAAAACTTGTGCATAAGTACTTTAACATCTTGAGCAGAGTGCTTCTATTTTTAAATGATGATAGTTGTCCTGGTATAAAGTTGTATGCTTGATATAAGGGTAAAAAGTGCTATTATTTCTATAAGGAATATGTTGAACTGTTCCAAAGGGAATTTTGTTTTTTAACTACTAATAAACAGGATACATAGACTTTCATATCTAAGAATATCACTTCTTTATTTCTTCACTAAATGTCATACACTCATCCATGCATCCACTCATGCATAATCCATTGATCCATTCACTCACATACTCATTGCTCCAACTATTTTGTCATTCACTCACTGATCTATTCTTTCTCACCTCATTCCTTTAACCAGATACTTACTCACCCACTTTGGTTGCTGAAAACAAACAAGCTCTATCCATTCATTCATCCCATTCATATACTCATTCACTCATCAATTCGCCCATCCATCCAGCTTCCACTCTTTCCACACACTTAATAGAATGACTCTCTCACCCATCCATCACTCACCCATGCATACTTCAGATTACTCATCCAAACACTTACTCTCATACTTACCAATCCACTTTCCAATTCACTCACTCATCCATCCACTCACTTAGCCATTGATTTACGATGCATCTACTAGCAAAACTATCCATTTACGTGCTCAACTCCATCATTTATTAAGATATATATATATATAAATTCACTGAAAAAAACAAAGGATAAAGTGACATTATAGTTAGGAAATGGAATTTAAAAAACGTAGAAATTCACTGCAAGAACCAAAGGTTACAGGGACGTTATAGTTAGGCTCATATTTCCCTCGTCCAAAACCAGTGAAATAGCTAACTATAACTTATGCCACCGCAATGCACTGCTTATGACCTCACATATTACATCACTCATGACATGGTCAGTGACATCACTGATGACATCACTGATTACATCTCAAATGACATCACTGATGACATCATCCAGTAAGTGTAAGTGTTGTCTAAAAGTTTATTGTCATTGCATTGTATTTATATAGCGCCTTCTACCCCTGACTAGGAGTCGAAGCGCTTTTCAGCAAGTAGCACGCTACTCCGGACCCCAAAAGGATTAGTGGTGAATTAGTATAGATAATTAGGAGTTAATTTGCGCAGTGGACATGTGAGTTTGTTAGTTGGATTGAAAAGGATAATAGAGGGATAGAAGAGGGAAGAGTCTAGAGAGTGTTTATGGGGAGATCATAGTAGTAGGGCGATGCTAGGATGAGTAAAGGAGCGATAGAGGAGGGAAGAGTCTCTATAAGTGGATTAGGGAGATCATAGTATTAAAATTTGTTTTTGTAGGAGTCTAAGGAGGGATACATGAGGGAAGAATTTAGAAAGGATTGTTTAAGAGATCATAGTAATAAAAGGAGATTTGGATGCAAGGTGGAATATTATTAGCTTTGACAAGCAAATGGAGAATCCCTAATGTACCTGATGTGCAACTAAAATAAATGACAGCAGAATCTGGTTGCTGCCTTGCAACAGGCCTGCAGAGCGACATATTTGGGGAGGTCAGGCATGAAGGACCAGGTGAGCATGGATAAATGAATACTTGTGTGGGCCATAAATAGAGTACAGCCAGCACAGCAGCGTCAGCAGCAGTACTACAAAATAATTTCCAGCAGTAACTCCATGAAAGAAAGATGTGGTTGGAGAGTAAAGCCAGGAACACTCATGGTTGTCTGTTAAATGGAACTATTTTGCCTGTCAGAGTGGTGCTCTGTTGTTCACTCAGTGGAAGCAGCGTAAATAGGCAAAATGCAGTCACTCCCAGTAAGGGGGACCAATAGATGAAGTTGGCTGATCTACTGCCCCATGCTGTATGCTGTGATGGGAAGAAATAACAAATGTGAATGACAGCTTAGCAGACCAATGGATGAAGAGAACTAACTTAAAGCCCCTTTATGTATGTTTATATTTATGTATTTTTATTATGGTTTTTTGGAAACATGAGGTTACCAAGACAGCTAAAGTGGTCTCTAGGCCAGACCCAAAAGTAACAACTCAAGTTCTCAAATCATTGTGCACTCTTCCTTTTGAGCAGGGTGGACTGGGCGCACCGTACATGGATCCCTATTATAATTGCGCGCAGGTGCAGTTTGCGTTCCTCTGGCTATACCATGCGAAGTTCATGGCTCACACTGCGCCTGGGCATGATCATGCTGCGCCCTGCCTACTTCACATGGTGTTTTATCAATCCTCACATCGACCACAATCTGTGCTGCACACGGCTGGCTGTTTGGTTTGGGCAGCCGCGGCCTGTGTAGGTAAGAATGGTGGGGCAGTGGGGCCGGGTGGGGGGGATTTTGACAGATGACAGCGCGGGAAAACTAATTATTTATTTAATTTTCCCTTATGGTCGACTGTCAAATCCCCTCCAATCCCGCCCCATGGCCCTTACCTGCACGGGCCACTCCTGTGTTTGGGCCTGGCATGAGCTGCAATAGTGCGCAGGACTGGATGTTTTGCTCACCCCCTCAATCCCTCTGACTACATACCCGGCCTTACACTTCACTAATGATGCTGGTGTATGTGACAGGCTATGACGGCTGCAAACCTCTACTATGGGAGCCACGTTCATGGAAGGCTCTTTTATCACGCCGCAGCAGACCCTACAAGATTGGAAAGATTGCAACAAGACTCTCCTAGACATGTTTACCTACTATCAATTGAGAGCTGCCATACGTGCCTTTCATGCCTCGCTCCCCGCTGTGCCCCCTTCGCTCCAGGTCGTTGAAGAAGTCCTTGGGAACCCCTGCCCATGCAGGCTCATAACTTATACGCGGGAAGGCAGGGCACTGCATTGGTTCGGGTTCCTGCAGCGCAGCAGGCGTGGGAGAGCCAGTTGGGCATTTCTATCTCTGAGACCCAGTGGATCTTCTGCTGCGCTCAGTCGAGAGCATTATCACCCAAGTGTTAAAGGTATATACTAACCTACTGCAAAAGTTAGATTAGTATACTAGGTGCACTACTGAGTGATACTACTTCTAACATATATTATGTGAGCGGCCGTGTGACTGTGTGTATCTGTGTTTGAATGGGTATCTGAGCAGCTGTATGAGTGTGCCAGTGGCTGTAGGGGTGGATTAGTGGGTGTGAGTGGCTCTATGGGTGAGTGAGTGGATGTTTGAGTGACAATGAATGTGCGTGTAAGTGACTGTATGGGTGAGTGAGTAGCTGTTTGGGTGTTTGATTAAGAAAATTGGTGTGTGACTGGCTGTATTAGAGATTGAGTGTCTGTGAATGGCTGTATGGGAGAGTGAACAGATGTAAGAGTGCTTGTATGGATGTGTGAATGGGTATGTAAGTGGTTGTGTGGGTGTGCAAGTGAGTGTTTGTATGGGTGAGTGAGTGGGTGTGTTGAGAGACTGAATGAGTGAGTGAGTGGGTGTGTGAATGGCTGTATGGGTGAATATGTGGGTGTGTGAGTAGCTGTTTGGGTGAATGTGTGGCTGTGTGAGTGGATGTATGGGTGACTGGTTGTATGAGTAGCTATGAGTGAGTGAGTGGTTGTGTGAGTGGGTGCGTGTGTCACTCTATGGATGAGAAAGTGGTTGTGTGAGTACTAATATGGGTATGTGAGTGGTTGTGTGACTGGGTGTATGAGAGGTCGTATAAGGGTGTGAGTGGGTGTGTAAGTGCTTCTGTGGATGATGTCATCAGTGATGTCATTTGAGATGTCATCAGTGATGTCAGTGATGTAATATGTGAGGTCATAATCAGCGCATTGTGGAGTGTAAGTTATAGTTAGCTCAGCTAACTTTAACTGCTGAATTTCACTCTTTTGGTACAAGTGAAATCTGAACTATAACATCCCTGTAACCTTTGTTTTTTTGTGAATTTCTAAGGTTTTTTTTTAATTCTATTTCCTAACTCTAACATCCCTGTAACCTTTGTTTGTTTCAGTGAATTTGTAAGATTTTTTAAATGTTATTTGCTAACTATAATGTGCCTGTAACTTTTGTTTTTTTGGGTTGAATTTATAAGATTTTTAAATTTTATTTCTGTAACCTGTAACCTTTGAGAGGGAGTGTGTGAGTGAGTACATGAGTGTCTCCGTGGATTGTGAATGAGTATCTGAGTAACTCAATGGGTATATAGGTGTCTGAGGGAGTGGCTGCATGAGTGTCTCACTGGGTGTGTGAGTGGGTGTGTGAGTGTCTGAGTGGGTTTGTGAGTGAGTGTCTGAGTGGGTCTGTGAGTGGGTGTGAGAGTATCTGAGTGGGTTTGCAAGTGTCTCCTTGACTATGTGAGTCAGTCTCTGAGTTAGTGCATGAGTGTCTGAGTGGGCCTGTGAGCCGCCACGGTCCGTGCAGATAACAGCGGTGGGGCGCAGGGGCCGGGTAAGGGGGAATCTCGAGGGACAATCCCAAGGGAAAATTAATTATTTATTTAATTTTTCCTCAGCATTGTCCCTCGAAATACTCCCTTACCCGGCCCCACCGCTCCACCGTTGTTACCTGCACAGACCGCGGTTGTCTGTGAGTGGGTGTGTGAATATCTGAGTGGGTCTGTGAGTCAGTGCATGAGTCTCTAAGATTGTCTGTGAGTGGGTGTGAGAGCGTATGAGTGGTTCTTAAGAGGGTGTATGATTATCTGAGTAGGTGTACATCTCTGAGTGGCTCTGAGAGTTGGTGCATGAGTGTCTGAATGGGTCTGTAAGTGACTGTGACAGTGTCTGAGCAGTTCCATGAGTGTGTACATGACTGCCTGAGTGGATTTGTGAGTGGGTGTGAGATTGTCTGAGTGCATCTGTGAGTGGGTGCATGAAAGTCTGAGTGAGTCTATGAGTGTGTGTAAGAGTGCCTGAGTAGGTCTGTGAGTGGGTGCGTGATTGGGTCTGTGTGTGAGTGTCTCAGTGGGTCTGTGAATGGATGTATCATTTTCTCAGTGGCTGTGTGAGTGCCTGAGTGTGTGAGTGGGTGTCTAAGTGTCTATGCAGGTGTGTCAGTAGCTGTGTCAGTGACTGGGCCGCAACCAAACTGCACCTGCCCCTTTATCCAAAAAGAGTCCATATGTTTCCACAAAATATACACCCAAGTGGAGTCTTTCTACTGGTTAATTACTAAGTGCTACCACCTTGGGTAAATTTCCAGTACATATTCTACACTACAGCTGCATAATGGAGCACGAGGAAATGTCACCAGTGACCTTGTGTGTATTTTCTTAATGTGATTCTTCCTCATGCATCTTTATCCAGAAACTTGTGATAACATGAATTTTCCTATAGAAAGTCGAAGAGAGTAAAAAGAGGTAAATCTCCACCAAACAAGGGTCTTCTTCTTAACTATATGAAGTAAGTGTTTCTTTCTTTGGTAGAGATGTCCTCATATTCTTCTGCATTAAGAACGCATCACTAAGATTGATGAGAAAAGCATTGGGGGGCCTCTTGTTAAGCTGTCAATCATTTATTTATTTTATTTATTTATAAAGTTTTATATAGCGCAAACTTGATCCCGAAGGATATCAGAGCGCTTTACAGTTTGAGGGAAATGAAGGTAACAGATCAGTACATGAGTCAAAAAGGAATATACATAGGTATTGAATCAAATAGTGCACACATAAAAGACCATATATAAACCTGGGGTAAGCGAAGAATGGGCTAGTCAATTAAACATAATGACAAAAGGGGAGCAAATACAATAGTAAAATACAAGATTGACAACCAATACTGTAGTATGTACGATGCGATTAGAGCTGACAGTCGCTCCTCTTGTTAAGGTAAGAACTTATTCATAAGGAATCTTTTTGCTTCCAGTTTGAAGGCAACCTTGGAAGAGATTCTACGTATTTCCGGTGGAAGAGAGTTCCAAATTTTTGGTGCAGAGCCCGAGAAGGCTCGTTGGCATGTTCTCTTTTTGCGGAAGATCTGGGGTTTCAAGAGGAGGGAATTAGCACTCCTCGACGGTCTACCCCCTCCGGATAGTTCTAGCTTTTGCGCAAGGTAGTTGGGGGTTTTGAAGTGGAGGGCTTTGTGCGATAAGCAGGCAATCTTTAGTTGAATTCTAGCTTCGTAGGGCAGCCAGTTTAGAGATTTTAGGACCGGGGAGATGTGGGCGTTTCGCTTGGTGCCCATTATCAATCTGGCCGCCGTGTTCAATGATGCCTTTAGGGGGGCCAAAGTGTATTTGGGGAGGCCACATAGCATAGCACTGCCATAGTCAAGCCTCGGTAAAACAAGCGCTTGGACCACTTGCTTGAAATCTGCTTGAGGTAGGAAAGGTTTGAGATTCCTGAGTGTTCTCAGAAGGTGGTTAGCTTCCTTGCACACATTGCTAATATGAGACTTCATATTCAGATGTTTGTCCAGGGTGTTTCCTAGAGGTTTAGCTGAGTCAATAATGCGGTGGGAGCAGTTGAAGGCGGTGAGTTGGTTCATCCACAGGTCAATATTAGGAGTGTGTTTCGGGGGAGAAATGAGGAGGAATTCTGTTTTGGAGGTGTTTAGCAGGAGGTGGTTCTCCATTAGCCAGTTTTGAGTAGTCAGTAGGGTGGATTTGAGTGACATGATGCTATCCGGGGAGGAGATTTTCAGGTAGAGTTACATATGGAAGCGAATGTCCATGGATTTTAGAACATTAGCTAATGGTTCCAGGAACAAATTGAAGAGAATGTGAGATAAGGAGGACCCTTGTGGAACCCCCATGTTGACTGGGGATGGCTGGGAGAGTGAGTGGTTTGCCTTAACTCTTTGGGACCTGTGCTGGAGGAAGGACGAGAACCATTGGAGCAACTGACCAGTAAGGCCCATCCTTTGCTCCAGAATATCTAGGAGGTTGTCATGATTGACAGTGTCAAAGGCAGAGGAAAGGTCGAGTAGGATAAGGATGTCATCCATGACGTAAGTGAGAGCCGATTCAGTGCTGTGCCCACTACAAAAGCCAGATTGGTGTTGGTCCAGGAGGTGGAAATTTTCGATGTGCGCACATAGTTGTGATTGGACGCATTTTCCAGGAGTTTGGCTAGTGTGGGGATGCTGGGGATAGGGTGGAAGTTGTTAAGATCTGTACTGTCTGCTGTAGGTTGTTTTAATATAGGTGTTACCTGGGCCTCTTTTAGGCATTCTGGGATCATACCTTGTGGCAGAGATGCACTGACGATCTTTGTCCAGATGGGAGAGATTGTATCCTTAATTGCTTTGAAAATGGTGGGTGGTAACGGGTCATTGAAGTGATTAGATGGGTTGATACTCCGAAGAACCTTTTTGATATCATTTTCATTTAGGGTGGTAAAGGTGTCCCAGGAAGCGTTGTGCTTGATACCCCAGCTACATGGTGCAGCCTTGTCTGGTAAGGCCAGGGGGGTGCCGGACCATTGGGTATTAATCGAGCCCTCCTGATTTCTAGATCAATGTTAATAAGTCTTGTTTTCTCAGTAAAAAAGTCCGCCAGGTCATCACATGAGGGAGGACTGACATCCGAAGCTGATCGGTTAGGGGCTACCACAGATTGTTGTTTAACCAGTTCAAACTGTTTCTTGGGTCAATTAGCCGATGGTTAAGTTGGGATCTGAAATATTCCGCCTTGGCTGTCTTGATTTGTTTGTTATAAGAGCTTCTAGCTGATCTAAGGAATTTTAGATGGTCTGTGGATGGAGTGGATCTCCAGGAACGTTCGATGGCCCTTAGATTGCGACGTTCCGAGTTTAGGTTGCCATTGAACTAGGGTTAAGATAGTTTAGTAGGTGCATTTTTTTGTTGGAGTGGAGCCATATCGTCCATGGTGCTAGAGATAGAAGAGTTATAGAAGTCTGTGAGTGCATGGACTTTATGTATGTCCACTTGTGGAGAGAGGGCACGTTTACAGCGGGTTGCTAGGTCAACGGTATTGATTTCTCTGAGGTCTTTTTTCCAGATCTTTGGTTTAGTTGTTTGAACCTTACTCTGCGATACCTCCGAGTTGATGTGGAAGGAAATGATGTGATGGTCCGACCAGTCGCAGGGTAAGATGGAGTCCAATGTGATGGTGTGTCCTTTGGAGATGATGAGGTCAAGAGTTTCCCCTTTACTGTGGGTAGGCTGGTCACAATGTTGAACCAATTTGTGATCCTTCAAGAAGGAATCGAAGCATGCTACTGCTTGGTCATTAGGGTTTGACCAGTGAAGGTTAAAGTCCCCAAGGTAGATGTGGGACTGCACTGAATCCACATTGTCAGAGATGATTTCCATTAATTGTTCAATGAATGGGAGGTTGTCGCCAGGGGGGTGATAGAATGTATGTAGTTTGCAAACCAGATGATTGTTACTAGAGATGTTGAGGCAAAGATACTCGCATGTTAATGGCGAAGAGGACTCTGAGAGGGAGACCGCGAGCGTGCTTCGATGTATACAGGCTAGGCCACCTCCCATCTTCTTTACTCTGTCCAGACGAATTATGTCATGGGTGGGGGGGCAACAAGAGGTCTAGAATCGGAGTGGACGAGGGGTTGAGCCAAGTTTCTGTGAGGACAATGATATCTATCTCATTATGTTGTATGAGGTCGAAGATCTCGGAGGCGTGTTTGTTGGCAGACCTAGTTGAGTAGTATGCATTTTAGTGTAGCCGGAGTATGGGTGGGAGGAGTCTGAATGATGTTCGCTCTCTTGAGGTTGTCGTTGTTTATGATTCTGAGGTTGTGGTAGGGTTCTCTGTTCGGGTTAGAGTGAATGGTTTGAATTATTCCCTCAGGACTCGTGTTGATGTCCGTGCTGGAAGAATAGGACTTGAGGAGGCTGTCAATTTCATTGGGCGCAAGACAGGTCAGTGAACATCTAGGGCGAGAAGCTGCGTTATGAAGGAGAACGGTATTAGAGATAGTAGGGGAGGCGGGAAGGTCATGGAGAGATGTGTCGATGGTACTGGCGGGGGCTCTCGGCCAGTTTGGACGAGAGAGGAGGGGGATCAACAAAGGGAGATATTCAAGTGAGAGGGCTTTCAAACCGTGGAATTCGCGGGAGAGAAGGTGCAGTTGGAGGGAGATATCGTTCAAGTGTGCCAGCAAGTCTGGGTGTTGGGAAAGGGGCGGAAGTTGAGTGTGGAAATCTGGAGAGGGGGGAGGGTATCTAAGTGTGTTGGAGGGATCCGAGGCAGTAATGGGATATTCCAAGGGAGAAGGTTGGTCACTGAGTATAAGCGGAGTTCCAGAAAGCCTTGACCAGTAGGTTGATGGAGTGTGAGGATCTGGAGAGGAGGAAGGTTGTCTATGTGTGTTGGGGGGGTCAGAGTCAGTAGTAGGAGAATCCAGAGAAGGGGGTTGGTCATTGAGTATTAGAGGTGTTCCAGGAAGCATTGACCAGGAGGTTGGTAATGGTGATAGGGTTAATGGCCTCGAATTATGTGCTTCGGGCAAATCAGAGAGCGGCAAGGGCAAGGGAAGGGTAGTGGGTGAGGAGGGAGGTAGATCTGAGGAGGAAATGGGAGCATCGATTTGGAATGTCCTTGAGGTGGTTAGTGCTAGATCTTGTCGTAAAAGGTGGGAAGACCTTTGGGAAAATGTGACTCAACACCCACATAGGATCAAAATCTTTAGTAATGAAAATAGTGTACATTCAAATTTGAACTGCAAGATCAAGAGACTCCCAAAACCTTTTTCTTGATATAACAAATTCTTTATTCATGATTTTTCTATTTAAAACATTTATTTTTCTTATCTGATTTTGCTGTAGCCAACATGTTTCCTCCGAAATGACTTCTTCAGGCTCCGAAACACACAATATATACAGAGGTATGTTTACTAAATCATCCACATACAATAAACATGAAGGCATTACAAACTATACACATTACTGCATGTATGCACACAATCATGGATACATGCTTCTACCCAGTATCTCATCACCACTAAGTAAATGTATTCAACTAAACAGGAGCAGTGATCAACATGCAGTCATTTGTCTGACTTTGCTGTGCAAAAGTTGTACATATCGAAGCATCATATTGCTGTATTACATAATCTTATTAGGATGAGGCCAGAAATCAAAAGTGCACAACGTTTAAGAGTTTATGCAACAAATCTTACATATGAGGATCAACCAGTATTAACAGGGTTGAAAAGGAAGTCATGGAATGTGATTAGCTACGTATTATGTTAAGGAAAGTCCAATTAATAAATACTACGCGAGTCATCCATAGCACCCAATGGTCATATACCTTAATCCATATGCTTCCACAAACAATGATGGTCTAGAAATAGTACGCTAAAGGTTTTCCATCAAATAACTGCATACTTGAGGGGATATTTTATTTATTTCACAATTGACACTTCAGGGCGGTGCATGTGTTTCATGGCTCTCTTGCTACTCCAGGCATGCTCTATTCCATCTACTCCTGCACCCTGCTTCCTCATGCTACTCTCACCGTGCCCCATCTCACTTCCCACCTACTCCCTCTGTTAAACTTTCTGCATAGTGCTTCTGGGCCACTCGCTGCGCAACTTGTTTTTGTTTGTGCAGGTGACTGCCGCCTGCACAACATCTTGGAAAGCCCAGTCCAAGATTTCCAGCCAGACGATGCAAACATCTTGCCACATGTGGACGCATATGATGGGGAAAAATTATTGGGCACAGCCTTGATCTGTTAAAGTCGAAACCTGTTGTTTTTGCCTATGCTTGTTCATCAAAAGACGTGCTTCAAGCTTCAAATGTGTGTGTGCTGTAAGTGTCTGCACTTGTACCGTTTTTTTGTCTTTGTATTGTCTTTAGCATTGGAATTCCCTTTGTGTCAGTGTCTGTTAAAATAAATAAATTAGAATATGTTTCATAATGTTCATTGTTGCATAATCTGCCTTTATTTGCCACATAATGTTAGTTATCCCTGCCACGGAATTTGGTCCAACGTTGCCGAATAATTTAAGTGGCCCTGGTTATAGCTAATATATTAAAGTTAATACGATTTGTGGTTCTGGAACATTCTCCAACATATATGTCAATAAATTAAGGGTAAACAGCTTTCAAGAATTCACCTTCTCTTGTGAGCTTGTACCCATCCGATAGCAGCTGACAGTTAAACCATCTAAAACATCAAATTGTTTTCCATATTTAGCATTGTGTATAGGAGGGCTGGCTCAGTGAATCACCCAATCACTTTTACATAGCGCTTAATAATACAGTTTTGTCGCTTCTAAGCACTCTAAAAATAGCTGTTGCTCTTACCTCATTGGATGGCGTTCAATCTATCGACCTTGGAAGGATGAAATCCTGCCATGGCTTACGCAGGTCATAGCATTTGATAATAGAGAGAGATTATCTGGCTGAGTCATCTTGTCAAAATTTAAATATTATGGTTTATGCTTGTGAGGGGGTTGGCAGAACAATATCCCTGGGGCCCCACTACATCACAGGGACAATTTATTGAAGCTTGTGGTAGTTATTTAGGTACATAGACCGTAATCAGACATGCAACTAAAAAACACTATGCAAGACAATATGTAGGTTCAATGTACATTGTCAAAGTGCATATTAGTATGCATTGTCGCTTGAATACGGGTTTATTTATGTAGTATTGTTGTAAAGCGTTTTCATTTGTAGTTCTTTAAATATGTTTTGTTTTATTTGTAATGTGTTGCATGAGTTTGTACGTTGTGTTAATAAATTTCTCCTTGTACTTTTGACAAAAGAAAGCATAAAGCGCCACTATATCTCCGGTTACCCTGGATACGTACCAGAGCCTAATGAAGTGTCAGTACTGTGAGCGCGAGAGGGAATTGATAAACGCTCTTTCATCGCGCGCGGCTCTTTATCCTTCCCACGCGCTTCTCAAGACGTCGTCATTGCGGGGATCTGAAACTCACGAGAACAATGAACCCGAGCGAAACAATGTTTGTTCTCACGACGACAATTGGCTCCCAGGTATCTTCTGCTACGTGGAAGTGGGAAACTATTAACACCACCAGGGAGGTAAATAACTCGAGACCACTGTATTTGTTCGCAAGAGGTGAGAACTGTGAGAAGAGGCGGGCAAACATGAGCTCCGAGTCAACAGCTGCTAAAAGACACACAACCGGCCTCTGCAGCTGCTGCTGCTAATGGAAAGACTTTTATTTAAGAAAAATAATTAGGGTGACCAGATCTTAAAAGCCAAAAAAAACGGGACATTTCACAAAAATAGAAGAAGGACTCAATTCAATATCATTCGAGGGACACAGCACGACAGTTTTTTAAACCCAGTATCATACATGCTATTTAATTAGATCTCTAATAAGTGCTGCTAAGTAGTAGTACATCGCTAACACATAAAAATGCGTATCACTGTTTTCAGTGGACCCTCACTGAAAACCAGGACTTCAGCCAAAATTGCCGAAATCTGCTGGGACAGCTGGTGAAACGCAGGACGGTCCTGGCAAACCCGGGACACCTGGCCATCCTAAAAACAATGTTAAATCACGATTGTACTGAGTTATCATAATCTCGACTTGTGCTTCTCGTGCAAGGATTCTGAAAACAGAATCGAGCTTAATCCGTTTATGAAGGGTTTTGCTTTTCTTCCGGAATTTGTTAAAGCAGAATCTCCCACTGACAGCATTACCTGTCCTTGTCGCAGTAGGAAACTGTTGTCAAGCCACACAGGGCCTCAAGCAGTAGCGGGTGCAATCATGCACTGAGAATCCCTGCCACCAGGGGGCCTTCACTCTGAAGAGCAGGACTTCCGGTGCAGGTGATGCAGCGTGGAATTTCAAATCCTCCCTTCGTCATATACCAGATATCATACTAACGCTTTCACTCCGTACATTCATTGGTGGGGCCCATAACACCAACACCCACACTTCATAGGTCTGCTCTTACGGGAGAGATAAGTGTTCCAAACGCTGACGTGAAAAGAATACCTTATAACCTAAAGGAAATTATATTTACATAAACATACACTAAATATCCTTAATCCAGCACATCTTAATCCTAAACCTCGAAATATTCCTTCCACTTAGCACAGGGGTACTCATAGTACGTCCCGCGGGCCGCCAGCGGCCCGGCAAGCCTTCCCTGGCGGCCCGCGGACCTTGCAGACATCGTACCTGTGCAAGCACCGCCGGTTGCAGCAGCGCGGAGCTATGGGGGCCGGGCGATTCTTTTAAAAGCCAAGTCACTTGTTAATGAGGCTTTGTTGTATTTCACCTCTTCTTAGCGCCCCTGCATCTCCCCTCTGAATGAGTGGAGATGCAGGGGCGCTAAGAAGAGATGAAATACAACAAAGCCTCATTAACAAGTGACTTGGCCTTTAAAAGACCTGTGAAGTACTTGGGTGCGGCGGCTGTTTGTGTTCCAGGGAAGCTGACTCAGCGCCAGGTGAAAAAAAAAAAAAAAAAAAAAAAAAACTCTGATTCGGAGCCAGACGCGGTTGGGGGAGATACAAATATACAGACCGAGAGACGTGGTGCTCAGATCTGGAGCACATGCGGAAATGTGATAACATTTCATTTTGGATATAACTGACCAATAAAAACCCCCCCCTCGTCGTCGGATTGTATGACCAGGAATTATCGTCATACTAGACACTCTGCATATTAAACCGTAAACAGCCGTGAACAAGTCGCATGTAAAAAACTACAAAAGGCGACGAAACACGTGTTGGCTTGGGAACGTGTTGAAGACTATGAAATACACTTTGAGAAAAGAACAATAAACCGAAGAAACCCAAAAGAAAGAAACAAAGACCCATTTGTGTTATCTGTTTATGTTTATACTAACCGTATTTCACATTGATTGAACGTGTGCTTGGGTACCCTTTTCTTGATTATATGTGGTCTGACCGCAGTTTTTAGGGAGGCTGGTGGTTCTCCCCTACCCTTGAGCACCGTCACTGATTTATTAAGCCCATAGATACCAGGTGTACTCACCATAAGCGCCTATATCTATTATAAATACCACTGTGCAAAACGTTATCAGCGCCAGGTGAGGTGACAGACAGGGGGGGTGGGGGCAGCAGCTAGTGAGAGCAGCCGGTGAGTTAAAGCGGGAGGAAGACAGAGTGCAACAGAGGGAGGGAGAGAGGGAGAGGGGGAAGACAGAGCAGGAGACAGGGAGGGAGAGACAGCGAGAGAGAGACAGACAAGTTGGGAGAGGGAGGAAGACAGAGGGAGGGAGGAGGACAGAGGGAGGACAGATGGAGAGGGAGGGAGACAGAGAGGGAAGGAGACAGAGAGAAAGGGAGACAAACTGATTGAGAGAGACGGAGAGAGATAGAGAGAGGGAGGGAGACAGGGAGAGAGAGAGGGAAGGAGAGAGAGCGAGAGGGAGGGAGAGAGAGGGAGGGAGACAGAGAGGGAGGGAGGGAGAGAGAGACCGGGGGAGGGAGGGAGACAGGGAGGGAGACAGAGAGGGAGGGAGACAAACAGTGAGTGAGGCAGAGGGAGAGAGAGAGAGATAGAGGAAGAGAGAGAGGGAGACAGGGAAAGGGAGGGAGAGAGAGGGAGACAGAGGGAGAGAGGGAGACAGAGGGAGGGAGACAGAGAGAGAGGGAGACACAGAGGGAGGGAGACAGAGGGAGGGAGATAGAGGGAGGGAGACAAGAGGGAGGGAGACAAGAGGGAGGGAGACAAAAGGGAGGGATGGAGGGAGGGACTGAGACAGAGAGAGGGAGGGAGACAGAGTGAGTGAGACAGAGGGAGACAGAGACTGAGGAAGGGAGAGAGAGAGAAAGGGAGACAGAGGGAGAGAGAGAGAGAGAAATAGATAGAGGGAGACAGGGAGAGGGAGAGTGATAGAGTGAGAGTGATAGAGGGAGGGAGGGAGGGAGGCAGAGCTAGATAGATAGATAGATAGATAGATAGATAGATAGATAGATAGATAGATAGATAGATAGATAGATAGATAGATAGATAGATAGATAGATAGATAGATAGATAGATAGATAGATAGATAGATAGAGATGTGTGAATGCCGGGTCTGGTGGCTCAGTGGACGAAGGCGTCTGCTGCAAGGGCCTGTGTTCAACCTCATGGTCACAGTTTTTTTTGTGTGCTCTAGCCCCACCCACTTCCCCACTGCCCCCGCCCCCACCGGTGCGGCCCTCGGCCACAAACCACACTGTAAATTTGGCCCCCGAGAGAAAGTTTGTGAGTACCCCTGACTTAGCGGATGGATCAAATTAGCTGAGTTGGAATAGTGATTTTAATCCTCTTTCATTTATATTCAAATCTTAATCTATTCCTTCTCAATAAATAACCCAACACATTTGCTTGTTAATCAATAATATTGTTTATCTAATTAATGCAAATTTTAATAAAACGTAAATCAAACCACAGAACACCATATTTACCTAATCTGGCTATTAGTCGTCCTCTAAGTCAATCAAGTCGTCATGCAGCACGCTACAGTCCCAAAATTGGGTCTGGACCATAAGCGTTTACGCATCAATCAATGCCCATCAGTTTGAGAGTCCTCAGTTCATCAGGGAAATGGGCAGCAATTTAGTCTGTCAAAGATTCAGGGGAACAGCTGTCCTGCAGTGTTACCGTCCTCTCCGTCAGCATAACGTCAGGAAAAAGGTAAAAGTTAGCACAACTCACTATTCTACCATCTTTTTATAATGAAAATAATGACAAAATGTCAGTTTTGGGCACTTCTGATTGGTTGGTTAAGATCATCCGTTTCGGTCTCCCAAAGTCTATGATGTCACTCCGTCAATCAATCAATCAATCAAGGAATTTGTAAAGCGCACTACTTACCCGTGAGGGTCTCAAGGCGCTGAAGGGAGGGGGGAACCGCTACTGCTCGAAGAGCCAGGTCTTGAGATGTCTTCTGAAGGTGAGCAGGTCCTGGGTCTGCCGTAGGTGGATGGGGAGGGTGTTCCAGGTCCTGGCGGCGAGGTGGGAGAATGATCTGCCGCCGGTGGTCTTTCGTTGGATGAGGGGGACAGCAGCGAGGGAGAGGTTTGCTGAGCAGAGCTGGCGGGTGGGGGTGTAAAAGTTGAGTCTGTCGTTCAGGTAGGCTGGTCCGGTGTTGTGGAGTGCTTTGGGTGCGAGGGTGAGGAGTTTGAAGGTGATCCTCTTGTCGACGGGGAGCCAGTGCAGGTCTTTCAGGTGGGGGGTGATGTGGCTGTGTCTGGGTACGTTGAGGATCAGACGTGCGGAGGTGTTTTGGATGAGTTGTAGTCGATGCAGGTATTTGGCTGGGATTCCTGCATAGAGTGCGTTGCCGTAGTCCAGCCTGCTGCTGACGAGGGCCTGTGTAACAGTTCTCCTTGTTTCGGACACGATCCATCCGGGTGTCAAAAGTTGTCCATTGTTAAAGCTCTTGGCAAAAGTCCAGTAGTGACCTTGTTTGGGTACAGGCTGTGTAGGTCATCTTGAGGCCACTTGTTCAGGAGCCTGAGACATGCGCACTTGGTCTGAAACCTCGTGGAATGTCAGCTGTCTCGTCGTGTACGCTGGTCGGCCATTTTGTCATAGGCCCAATCGGTCAACTTAAGTGAAACAAACACAAAAAGTAATTAAAACATGGAAATAACGAATAAAATGTTTAACCCTCACCAATTCCCCTATGTGTATGTAATTATCTAGCATAATGGCGACATTTAAAGGGTTTTTAGATTCACCCAATGATGTCATCTGGTGCAACTTACAATTACGTCACAAAAGCAATATATATCATGCAATATTCTATTTTTCAAGTATTAGTATGCATTTGTATATTAGTTTACAAATTATTTTAGCCATGCAAAATGCAAATCCCATGTGTAATTCATACGTTAGTAAGGTTCGTTAGGTACCACTCAAAACACATTAATATTATTACAATTAATAGATTATTCTAATTAGTATGAACATGCAGAAATGGGGGGTATACAACATTTTGTACTACCCGCTCCATCAATCCCCCCTTTGGTGATTATATCACCACACCATCAAAATTTTGTATTTCTGTTATGGAGTTTCAAAGTGATTTCTTATTTTTATTCATAATTCAGTTTCCCCTGTCGCTTCTCTTTTCGCTGACTTATACAAACTCTCCTTAACTTTCTCTAATTCTATTTCTTCAAATTCTCTCTCGTTTCTTGCCTTTTCTCCTTAAATTTTCTCCTTTTATCTTTTTCTGACTTTTATTCCCTTTGCGAAAGATACACCCTAATCCTATTATTAATACTATGAAAATCACACAGGTTAATGGAAATAAGATTTTACCTTAATAGGTACTACCTAAGTTTACTAAGAAATCTTTAATAGCTAATATTTTCTTTCCAATCTTTTCCCAAACACCTTCAACCTCCAGTGGTGCAATTTCGTCATGCAGTTCAATTATATTTTTAATATACATTTTCAAATCTTTACTTTCGTCTGGAATGTAAGTACAACAATGTTGAACTTTCAGCATTCCACAGACTCCACCCTCCTTTGCCAATAATATATCAAGGGCAAGTCGATTTTGCATTACCATGGCATGCATGGCAACCATTTCAGTGTTCACCAATAAAAATCCTCCAGCGGTGCTTGTTGACAAGCGATCCACTACTGTTGAAAGTCTTCTAATTTTGTTTGCATTCAGAGATATTCCCACTGCTGGTATCAATGCTCCAAAGATGTCACCTACAATTTCTGACTAAGATTCTCTCTTACTACATGCTAAATGACTACCTAAACTATGTACACCATCTTGTCCTCTATCCATATGAAAACTCTTCGGGAAAACCAGGCCTACATAACATGTGCCATACCAATGGTCAGGCAAACGATAATATGCCTTGCTGCCGCAAATGAAATATAATCCAGGAAAAACTGGATCTTTTCCACCTTTAAATCCCCATCCACCAATGATTCGGTATGTATCATGGCACTCACTATTACCTACAAAATAATTATCATATGCAGTTTGATTCCTTCTAATACACAATTTTCCTTTCTGAGGCCAATTTAAAGCCATAGTTGGACTAGCCTCACCTTTCAAGTGTTTTTCCATTTCTACATCCCAGACTGTCTTCTCTACCTTTCCTTCAGATGCCTTTCTTTGCATTTTCAGTCTCCTCTCTTCAACCATATCTAAAAATGTCTTTTCCTCATTCTTTAAACTGCAAGTCAAATTGTTTTTAATTATATATTCTAATGTTAGTTCTTTAGTCTCTAAGAAAAATTCACCTAATACCTTTGCAGGTTTTACCTTGTTTAGCTTGTTAATTGATGGTACTTGTGAAAATATATTATCTACATCTGAAACATAATACTCTAATTTCCCTGTTTGGTAAAATAAACTAGCTATTACACTGCATGTTATTCCATAAGTTACTGGAAGGTGGTGATAAGTCACTCCCTCCGATACAGAGGCAGGTAGCTGCATACAAACGTAGCAATCCCTTACATCCATTGTCTTTACATATTCATACAACAATTTTGAAAACACATTATTAGAAAAATCGGTTATAGACCTGTCTGAATGTGAATAGTTTTTATCTATTCTAGTCGGAACTACCTTTTGAATCTTTTCTATATTCGTTTTGTTCTCACTATATCCTTCTATTGTATCTATAGTAACCTTAAATGAGATCAGGAGAGCAAGTATGCTCCACAGAAGCATTAGTAATCCTGTACAGCAACAACACATTTTACACCATCTTTGCATAAACATACATCTACCTTTTCTACTATCTGTGTTTGCCATTTTCGTTAAAATGACAGTGTCTTTTGACTTAGCCACTTCTACTTCACAACTAGTTTGTCTAACCCAAGGCTCTAAGCACCTACTTGGTTCTACCAGTTTTTGTCTTTTTTCCGTATTTTGTTATCTTTCCATTAGCAGCTTTATGGTCTCATTCAGTTTGGCATCTCCTCATCTTTCGCCTTTCCCTCGTGATCTGAATAAAGAATGTCCTGAACATCCGCTTCTTCTCCATTATCGGACAAGATAACTCTCAGGATTTCCGATTCTTCGTCCTCCTCAACCACTTCTGGCACAATCACCTCTGAATTTCCCTGGCTATCCGCCTCTTCTTTCACTTCAGGCAGGGCCAAATGCGTCCATTCTGGTGACTTATACTTCTGGTTCGGTTTTATTATTCTTTTGCTTTCTTTGATTACAATTTTTTCTTCGTCTTTTAATTTCTCCTGACTTGTCACTTCATTCACCTGTTCAGCCCTTGGTGAATTTACTTGTGTCAGTCGATATCTAAGTCTTTTTATTTTATTCGGCCAATCGTCATCTTTTGCTGCTCTTTTCAATTTACTTCCTTTATCATTCTTTTCAGTTCTACAAGCTCTCTTTCTTAAAGCTCGACCTTCAGGTACTTCATCTTCACTTTCCTATGACTCTGTTTCAACTTGCTTTTCACTCTCAACAGCTTCTTTTTCCACCACTTCTTTTGTTTTTCGTACTTCTGTCCCTCCTCGTATCTCCGGCACGTAATCTTCCTGCTGACTACTTGTCCCTACTTCTGACTGAATGTTGGAGTTCCCTACACCTCCTCTGGGTTCTTCCGCAGTAATCTTTCCCTCTCTCTCTCTATCTAGCACCTGTCCATCTAAATGTGTTATTTCAGGTGGAATCTCTCTCAACATTTCGTCTGGAACTTTTCTTTCAGCAATTTCTTTTATTGTCTCTTCACTGTCTTTTTCTTTGACCTTTCCTTGTCTTTTCCTAGAACATTGAGTTCCTTGTTCAGTCTCTGAGTCTGAGCTGGTATCAGAAATCTGTAACCTTCTTCTCAAGGAAATACTTCTGGGGACAAATGTTAGACTTGGTTCTGATTCCCTCCTTTCAGGGTTTTCTTTTGTTTTCGGCTCTCCGTCATCTGATTCAGGACTGGATTCCGATTCATCAAAATACTCCTTTTCTGTACTATCCACCAGATTTGGAAATCTCAATGTATGACTTGCATGAATCCAGTTTTTCAGTCCAGCACACTTCACAGCTGTTGTTGTGGTCAAGATGACTTGTAGTGGTTTCCACCTTGGAACCAAACAGTTTCTTCTTCTGTGTACTTTTATTCTCACCCAGTCTCCTGGGCTCAGATCATGGGCTTGCTTCTTTTCAAGGGTGGTGGCATCCGTTCCAACCTGATGAAACACAGAATGAACTGCGTCAGCCAGGCTTTTACAGTAATCCAACAACATGTCATCAGTTATAGGCAACAGCTTGTTGACTGGTATGAACACATGCCGTATCGCTCTACCCATGAGGATTTCATGGGGGCTCAATCCTGTGGTTCTGTCTGGAATTGATCTAATAGTCATGAGTACCAGAGGCAAGACATCAGGCCATTTCATACCAGTGGCTAAACACATTTTCCCTATTCTGTTTTTGATAGTACCATTCATCTGTTCCACCACACCAGAAGCCTCTGGGCGATAGGCACAATGTAGTTTTTGCTGTACATTCAATGCTTCACAAATCAATTTTATGATCTCATTATGGAAATGTCCTCCTCGGTCTAATTCAATTGTTACTGGGAATCCAAATCTAGGGATAAATTTCCTCAAAAGTAATTTTGCCACTGTCATTCCATCATTTCTTCTTGTTGGGAATGCTTCTACGCATCTAGAAAACAGACAGACCATAACTAGAATATACCTCAACCTGTTACAGGGAGGCATCTCAATGAAATCCACTTGCATTCTGGTAAAAGGCCCTCCTTCTCGACCTATTGTTCCTTGGCTCACTACTGCCTTTCTTCCAGGATTGTATTGCTGACATATTAGGCATCTCTGACAAAGACTTTCTGCTACAAGTCTGAATTTTGCATTGTACCAGGTCTGCTTAAATGACCTGATCATAGCATCTCTCCCTATGTGTCCCTGACCATGATACATCCGTGCCATGGCAAACATCATGCTATCAGGCATAACTGGTCTTCCATCCCGATAGACCCACACATGATCCTTCTCTCTTGGTGCACATTCTGCTTTTACCCACTGCTTCATTTCCTCCCCTCCTGCTTCTTCCTGTAATTGTCTCACTTCTTCCCAGGTACCCACAATGTTAGTAAACATCAAAGAACAAGAAATCACCTCTTTCTCCTTGGCCCTGTTAATGTAATTCTGATTACGTACACAGTATTGAGCCATGTCGTTGGCATATTTATTGCCTGTGGCGATGTAATCACCACTTTGACTATGAGCAGCACACTTCACAACAGCCAATTGCCTAGGCAGCTGTATCGCCTCAAGCAATTTTCCAACCACTTCAGCATTCTTAATGGGAGTTCCACTTGATGTCAAAAACCCTCTCTGCAGCCATATTTGACCGAAGTCATGTACGACTCCGAAGCCATACTGGCTGTCCGTTATCACAGTCACTCTCACACTTTTCCCAATCTTTCATGCTCTAGTCAAAGCAACAAGTTCAGCTACTTGAGCCGATTTTACACCTTTCAAGTAGGACGCTTCCATTACTGCTGCAACTGTGCATAGTTCATATGCTGCACTCAACACTCCATCATCTGTTCTCAAACAAGACCCATCCACAAACATGACGAAATCACTTTCTGATAAAGGTTCATCTTTTATGTCAGGTCGTGGTTTTGTACAGAAATCGAGTACGTCCAGACAGTCGTGATCTGCTTCATCTCTGACTTCTACATTCTCAGCATCAGGCAACAATGTTGAAGGATTCACATTCAAACATCTCACAAGACTTACATTTGTTGCACCTAATATAACTTTCTCATACTTAGTCAGCTGACTATGTGTCATATACTGAGTGCGACTCCTTGTCAAAAGGATTGCCACATCATGAGGTACAAATCCTTTCACAGGATATCCCATTACAATGCCTTCACTCTGTTCCAAACTCCAGGAGGTAGCAGCCACTGCTTTCAAACACCCGGGTAAGGCTACTGCTACTGGGTCCAGCATTGATGAGAAATATGCAATTGGTCTCCTCAGTTTTCCATGCTTCTGTATTAGAACAGAGAGTGCACATCCATTCCTCTCACTGCAGTACAACTAAAACTCTTTCTCATAATCAGGCATACCTAATGCAGGTGCTTCACACAACCCATCTCTCAATCGTTTAAAAGCTGCCAATTCTTCTTTGTTCAAATCAATGGGATCTCTCACATCACTTCTTGTCAATCGTACCAAAGGTTTTGCAATCAACGAAAAATTGCTGATCCATTGACGACAGTATCCAACCATTCCAAGAAACATTCTCACCTCTCTTTGGGTCATGTGTGCTCTCATTCCTTTTATGATCCTGATTCTGTCTATTGTTATCTTTCTCAGTCCCTTTTCGATGTTGTGGCCTAAATATTGTACTTCTTTCTTGCAAAATTGTAATTTTGATGGTGACACTTTAAGTCCTCCATCTGCCAGATGATTCAGCAATGCTATTGTGTCTATCTCACAAGCTTCACGGGTTTTCGACGCCACAAGAAGGTCGTCGATATATTGAACTAACACTGAATTTTCGGGCATTTCTAGACTTTCCAGAGACTTCTTCAATAGCTGATTAAATATTGAGGGACTTTCTGTATACCCCTGTGGAATTGGGCACCAAGCCAAAATACGCTCGCCGAAACGAAACGCAAAAATTTGCTGGCTGTCATGGTGCAATGGGATGGAAAAGAAAGCATGGCATAAATCAATCACAGTATACCATTCTGCATCATGGGGAATCTGATACAAAATCACAGATGGATTTGGTACAATAGTACAGCGAGACACAACAATTTTGTTTATTGTTCTCAGATCTTTACTATCCTGAACTTCCCATTAGGCTTTTTCAGTCCCATAATTGGTGAATTACATGGACTACTCATTATTTCTCTCAGAATGCCTTGTTTTATCATTTTTTTCAATTACAGGAGTAACTCCTTCAATTATTTCAGGTATATTGAGGGACATTTGGATAGCTGTTCACTGTTCACTGTTATTTTTACTGGATCTACATTTCTCATGAATCCCACATCTTCTCCTGTGAAATCTAAAACTTCTGCTTTTACAGACTGTTTCAATTCTTTAGGTAATTCATCAGGGTTAAATATAACATAGGTTTCAGTGACCTCATTTTCCCTGTTTGCCATTGTCATTTTATACAACACATCTTCATCCGGGGTCTAAAAGGCTATCCCATCAGGGGTACAGAATATAGGGCAATTCATCTTACACAACAAATCCCTACCTAATAAATTCACAGGACTGGTATCGCACACAACAAAGCGGTGCATTTCGGAAAATTTCCCTATGCTAACTTTCACTGGCTCTGTAAGATAAGTTTTAATCTGTCTGTTGGATTCACCAACTACTTGGATCGTTTCGTCCCAGAGAGGAAGGTTCTTAACATCAGCTGACCTGACAGTTGATCGAGTAGCACCAGTATCAACCAGGAAAGTAATACTTTCATTATTTATCTTCCCATCTACAAATGGGCCTGTCTGGTCTACTTCTAGAGTTGCGCCAAGTACGCACTCTTCTTCCTCCCTTCGGCACCGTCAATAACCCTCTTCTGAATCACTCATCGCGTTGCAGCCAATACTGCGAAACAGCGCTAGCGCGCGGCAGCTTATTTACCTGTTCTTCGTTGTAGAATCCTGTTTCGTTACTATATTTCTGGGAGTTTTTGCTCTGTGGAAAAGGCGGTTTTGGCACCTGATTCTGTTGGGTTACAACCTGCTGCTGTCGCTGCGGTTGACTACTCACCTCATTCTGCACCTGTGGATTCAATGATGTATTTTCATTGTTAGTACAAGGGGGAAATTTACACTTGGATTTCCAGTGCCCTATTCTACCGCAATTATGACATGGGAATTTCTTTTTAGCTTCTTCTATATTAAAATTTCCCTTACCTTTCCCAGGAATTAACTTTGTCTCGGGCCTGTATTATTCACTTGTTCCGCTAATGGAGCTTCCTGTCTCTCTGCTACCTTTACTTGGGCCCACATAGCCTTTTCTTTTAATTTTCGCTGTTTTGCTCCAATCTCATCACTGGAATATTTTGCATGCCTCAATACTTTGTCTATTTTCTTATTTTGCCAGTCTACAGTATGTTGTTTTATCATTTCACTAATCGCTGGACGTAGACCATATACAAATTTGAATACAAAATGACTTAAATCCTTTTCACTCAAATTTTCATCACCACTAAACTGTTTGAAGGCCAAAATCAGCCTTTCGTAATATGCATGTACTGACTCTTTGCTTTCCTGATGTGTTCTGTCAATTTTCACCCAGTCTGTCTCTTTAGGAGGTACTTTGTTTTTCAGAAAGGCAATAACCTGTTCATATTTCTTTATTACCTCGGGATCAGGAGCTCCAGTTTTTGGATCTCTAGGGTATTCCTGAGTTGGCCAATTGATCATTAATTTGCACTCTGTCCATAAATCTGCTGGTACTATTTATTATGGCAAATAGACTATTCAGATCAATCCAAAGTACTTTGGACAACTTTACAAATCTGTCTACTTGCCTATACCACTCGACAGGCTTTTCGCGTAGTCAAGGGAAATCATTTGTAAAAGACAAAATATCCTGTCTTGTCCATGGAACATGTATATATCCTCCTCCTGGAATTTCTCTCATGGGGCATTCTGTTACTACCCTTTCTTTTTCTCTTACTGGGAATGCTGCAAACGTTTTATCTGGGGCATCATCTCGTTTTCGGTACCACCTGCTTCTCTATTTATCCACATCTCCCCATTTTCTCAGCAAGATAATTATTTCCTTAATCTGACTTATCCGTCCTGTGGTGTTCAAATTTTCAATATCTTTTTCAGTGAAATCTATTCGATATGGTTTTTGTAAGGCCTTTACCTTTTCAATATCTATACCCATTTCATTTGCTACTTCTTCTAGTCTTTCGTGCAGATTTTTCGCTCTCCATGTTACACTTTTGCACAAAAATAGTAATTCCTCATCTTGATAAGTTTTTAATTTCTCTGTGGGGATAGTTCCTACTATTAACTCTTCCAGTACCATTCGTAGTTTGGCCACATCTATTGATTGGGATTCTTTGTCTTTTCTCTGCAAGCTTCTCAACCATTCACTGAATTCTTCCGTAGATGGACCTACTGGTTTTTCTACATTACCTTGTTCTGAATCCTTTTGCGTTTCTAATATTGATTCCACTGTCATTGCATGTCTTTCCGCTAAATTTTGGCCTATAAAAGGGTTACTCGAAACATTTGGTTCGATCATACTCATTGTCTGTCTCCATGGATTTTCATTCTGGTTCTGCTTTGGCTTCTCAGCCTGTTTATTGTTATTATAAGGAACTGCTAAACAATGTTCGCTATCTTTCTGTTTATCAAAAATAGGCATCACAGTGCCTATCGTCACTAGAACAGTCACAGCTTCTAGATTTTTTGTCAATTCTCGTATCTTTTCAGTTAATTCTAAGGTTGTTTTTGCTAATTCTGCCGAATTTTCACAATTTACCCTACTCTCTGACTTTCTCTCTACCTCTCTATTGGAATTACTTTTCTCCGAATCTTGGGACACTGGTTCTGACTTAATTATTCGTAAAGTTTCTCTCATTGGGGCACTTGGTGTTAACATTTCTGATTCCGGTTGATACGGAGGTGGATTTTTATAAAACATGTCATCAAGAACATCATCCTCCGACTCATTCACTCCATACCCTCTTGATTCAACATTATGTCTTTTTTCAGTGCATTTTCTACCTCCAATTTCTTCAGCAGTTCTTACGGGAAACAGACCTTCAGTCATACTCGCATTCCGCCACCTTCTCATTTTCTCATCATGAGTGTCATGCCCATATCTACCAAACATATACTTATATCTTTCACCACACCTCTGTATCTCTCTGTCATGCATTTCATCTTCCCATTCGGTCAATGCTTCAAACTGTGTCGGTCTTGGTCTTGGTTCTAAATTCATCATCTTTTCTCTCAAATTTCTCAAAACTGCTAAATTAAATGAACCATGCTCTGAAAATGCCAAGACTCCGTCATCTCTAGTGTATTTTACCCAATTGTCTAACCAAATACAAGTATGATATCCGTATTTTGCAACCATAAAGGATGCAGGGGTTTTTCGGTGGAGGAAGTAATTGTCCTCCCCTAGTCACAATCGGTTTGTCCTTTTTGAACCACTTCTTAATTTTCCCAAACCAAGACTTTTTCTCCTTTTCTGGTGGATCGTAATACATCTTTTCTGTCTTCCGTGTATCGCTAGCCTCTCCTTACAACTGTACCGCTATTCTAACCTATCCTAGCGCGACTCACACTAACGCACCAATCCGGAGCGTCTACGTCACCTTTGCAATTCTCCACTCCTAGCGCGGTGTATACTAACGCACCAATTAGGAGCGTCTACGTTTCTAACTAACTGGCCAATCCCAGCGCCTGTTCCTGTTGACCCCTCCTTTACAAAACTCTCTCGGTAAGCTCTTACGTTTTTCGAATCTACAAATCTGTTAGTAACAACATGAAAACACCACCATTGTCCCCTTCGCTAACCAAAGAATAGCGAAAGACCTTTTTCACAAGAATTCCGTCTTTCCCGAGAGCAGCGCTTACTTCTGCCCTTCTACGGAATCGTTACTTCCGTTGATAAAGTAGCACATCCCTCTACCTTACCCTTCTACTAAGCATCAGCTAACCGTTTCTTCAGGATTAAGACACCTTGTTGGAGACCCAATACTCCTAAGAAATAAAACCAGAGTTTCACAATTAACCGGAATGCTATTTCATTCACGCACGTTCATACGGAAAAATGTAGTACATTCACACAGAATTCTGTCTTTCCCGAGAACAACAAACAAGCTGTCCTACTACAGAATTATGACATTCGTTAACAAAGTAGAACTTCCCTCTACTTTATCCTTCTAGCAAGCTTAGGGAACACCTATTACCTTTCCAGTGATAAGCGTTATCAGAGTACCTTCTGGACTCCTGTTACCTAAGACCAAAATTTCACAGATGACCTTCGCTACCATACACTTCTTTCATACAGGAGATATTTCTAATGGCAACACACGACGATGTCACCGAATCGAACCCAGACAATGCGTCGTGTAACTTCAATCGTTACACGTTTCCCCCGTGTACCTACTGGGTAACAACAATTCCGTCTTGACGCGACTTAACATAGAGTGTTAATACATAAACAAATACCAAACAATAATTAATATCAATAAGCCATGTACAAGCAATAACTACCAAACCAAAACAGTAAAAACCATCATACTGCTACCAGAAAAACTAATGCAGCGTGGAATTTCAAATCCTCCCTTCGTCACAGACCAGATATCATACTAACGCTTTCACTCCGTACATTCATTGGTGGGGCCCATAACACCAACACTCACACTTCATTGGTCTGCTCTTATGGGAGAGATAAGTGTTCCAAACGCTGACGTGAAAAGAATACCTTATAACCTAAAGGAAATTTTATTTACATAAACATACAATAAATATCCTTAATCCAGCACATCTTAATCCTAAACCTCGAGATATTCCTTCCACTTAGCCGATGGATCAAATTAGCTGAGTTGGAATAGTGATTTTAATCCTCTTTCATTTATATTCAAATCTCAATCTATTCCTTCTCAATAAAAAACCCAACACATTTGCTTGTTAATCAATAATATTGTTTATCTAATTAATGCAAATTTTAATAAAACGTAAATCAAACCACAGAACACCATATTTACCTAATCTGGCTATTAGTCGTCCTCTAAGTCAATCAAGTCGTCATGCAGCACGCTACAGTCCCAAAATTGGGTCTGGACCATAAGCGTGTACGCATCAATCACTGCCAATCAGTTTGAGAGTCCTCAGTTCATCAGAGAAATGGGCAGCAATTTAATCTGTCAAAGATTCAGGGGAACAGCTGTCCTGCAGTGTCACCGTCCTCTCCATCAGCATAACGTCAGGAAAAAGGTAAAAGTCCGCACAACTCACTATTCTACCATCTTTTTATAATGAAAATAATGACAAAATATAACAAAACTCAGTTTTGGGCACTTCTGATTGGTTGGTTAAGATCATCCGTTTCGGTCTCCCAAAGGCTATGATGTCACTCCGTCAGACATGATCCATCCGGTTGTCAAAAGTTGTCCATTGTTAAAGCTCTTGCAAAAGTCCAGTCGTGACCTTGTTTGGGTACAGGCTGTGTAGGTCATCTTGAGGCCACTTGTTCAGGAGCCTGAGACATGTGCACTTGGTCTGAAACATCGTGGAATGGCAGCTGTCTCGTCGTGTACGCTGGTCGGCCATTTTGTCATAGGCCCAATCGGTCAACTTAAGTGAAACAAACACAAAAAGTAATTAAAACATGGAAATAACAAATTAAATGTTTAACCCTCACTAATTCCCCTATGTGTATGTAATTATCTAGCATAATGGCGACATTTAAAGTGTTTATATTCACCCAATGATGTCATATGGTGCGACTTACAATTACGTCACAAAAGCAATATATATCATGCAATATTCTATTTTTCTAGTATTAGTATGCGTTCGTATATTAGTTTACAAATTATTTTAGCCATGCAAAATGCAAATCCCACTTGTAATTCATACCTTAGTAAAGTTGGTTAGGTACCACTCAAAACACATTAATATTATTACAATTAATAGATTATTCTAATTAGTATGAACATGCAGAAATGGGGGGTATACAAAATTTTGTACTACCCGCTCCATCACAGGGAGACGGTGCATGGCTGCTGGCTGTCTGTCTTTTCTCACTAAGATAAATTCTCAATGCTATGAAGTGGTGCTGGAACGATCTTCAGAGTGGTGGAGCTGCCATCAGAGTGTGTTACTGTATCACAAAATATTGGTTCTGTTGGATTCACTTAGCATACACAAATAAAGCTGCATACAAAATTAGTTTACATAATACACACGAGAAACAGAAGTCATAAATAGCAATTTGTGAAAGAATACTATTGATACTGTATTTACAATCATTTCAAAACAAGCTTGTTCCTTGGTTAGTGCAAAAGTGCTTGTGCTGTGCAAAAACCAGTTAATAAAACATAGTCAAAAAGAATGCAGAGACAATAATCGATAAATATTTCATAGACCAGCCAGATCAAGAACATAGTTCAATAGAGGGCTCTATAGTTGGGATGGGTCCATTTTGATTTCCATAAAATGAAGTGGGCAAACATGATCTTTTTAGATACAGACATAAACGAGAGTCCTGTGAACGTTTCGACCCCCCCAAAGAACGTACAGGAATGCATCAAACAGGGGTCTTCTTCAGGAAAGACAAAAACAGCGAGGAAAACCATACTTAATAAATAAACAATTGTGAGTCTCTTGTGTGCGATTAACACAAAAAGCGTCAATAATGGGAGGGAAGGAAAAGCCCCAAAGAACGTACAGGAATGCATCAAACAGGGGTCTTCTTCAGGAAAGACAAAAACAGCGAGGAAAACCATACTTAATAAATAAACAATTGTGAGTCTCTTGTGTGCGATTAACACAAAAAGCGTCAATAATGGGAGGGAAGGAAAAGCGAATCACCTAGTCGTTTTGGAATTTGACGGTGTAACTTAGCTGTACATATAAATAGATCAGGGAACAATCCCAGACTTTCTTTCAGGTGAGGCCCCTGAATGGCAACCACTAGAAAAAATCCAGTAAGATACATATATGGCAAAATTCGTTTACTATTTATGTATAAAAAGTGAATCCAATCAATCCACTGTTTTGTGATACAGTAATTCTTGTGAAGGTACTATGGAATACAGGGTAACCCCATAGTAGATACCCGCCATCAATGACACATCACTGAACTGCTTGGGACTGTGAAAAATGCAAGTATCACACAAAGAGCCAGTGTAGCAAATGTATTCAGCAGGAGAGTGGTAGAGGTGTAGTAAGTAGATGGCGGTGCATTTGGGAGCACACTGTCGTAAATGTATTACTAAAGCATGGTGTGGTAGCGCACTGTCATTTACAGACAGCACATTTGCCATTGAAATAAATGTACACAGACATACAGTTTTACTGATAAAACTTTACAGCGCACAAATGTTAATGTGTGGGAATAGGGTTCCAGTAAATATTTCATGTGTGCATCACCAAGTGTATTGATTTGTTTTGATCCTATTGAAATATTTTTATTTATCACACTTTAGAATGACAAAAAAAGTGCTTCATTTATTTATGTTTTCATGACCGCTGATATATTCCGTAATAGTTGTACTGGTATTTTACAGGTATTTAAATATTGTTGTGTGTTAGAAATGAAATGAAATCCTACAGCCTTTTCTTTCACACACATGTCCCCCAGCAAGATTGTCAGATAGTTCACTTTGCAAAATCCTCTCACTTTACAGCCAGGGAGAGAAAAGTAACTACCAGTGTGCATGTTAAAAGAATAAACAGCAATTTGTCAAGAAATAGTTTGACATTTGACCTTTGTCTTTGAAGCCCAGCAAATGTGACAAGATAAAAACACATTTTTGAGACATCTTTATTGCTCATTCGCCTTCTGAACTCCAGTATTGTTATTTTGGGGGTGCTGCAGTGACCCTCCACTCCATGCACCTTCCAGCACTTATGACACTTGGCCAAGTGGATCCTTTGATTATCGGTAGAAACACCCTGTGAGTTACTATTATTTATTGGTAGGCCTATATAATCTGCAGTGAAGCTGTAAATTCAAACCCTTAATTAGACTTCCATGTGAAAAAGGCAAATTCATATTTTGTGGACCTGCACTGATGTATGACGTCAGCCATTGTCCAAATGTCGACTGTACAACAATACTCATGCAATAATTACCCCTTCATTGTGAAGATTAGTTTCTGCGCTGTATACATTAATGTACGTCAGTTGTAAAAAGCACAAATAGAAAGGCAAGCCTTAAAGTTGGTTTTAAGAAGTGAGGTCTCTGAGGCCCAAAGCCAGGGTCTCACAGCTTGCCAAATCCTGCATTTTAAAGCATATCCGGAGAAAACTGGTTTAAAGGCTGGTTTTAAAAACACAAGCGAGACCGAAAGTGTCCAAAACTTATTTATAAGCACTATAAATGTGGCCAGTGAAAGTTAACTGACAAGTGTTTAGCAGGTCAGTTGCAAATACAGTAGGGCAGACATTAATTGCATTGTTTAAGAAACAAAAAGCACAAGCATTTGCAATGCAATAGGTCTCGCATTTACGCGAGTTTAAGCTATTGTCATTGTAAATGACGATGCCTTTTATTTATGTTTAAACGAAAACACAAATAAAAGGCATTGTTATTTGCAATGTGAATAGCTCAAACTCGCGTAAATGCGAGACCTATTGCATTGTAAATGCTTGTTGTTCCTTTCACTGTAGCAGTGACCTGGTTTGTTTTTTAAAAAAATAAGACCTTTGGCCTCACGCTGTTTGTTCATTTGCATCTCACTGATGCTGGGAACAAAGAGATTGCAATCTTTACTGCCGTGCGGCCCGCGAAAGTGAAAGCAAACGAGTGCTTTCAGGCCTCCAAATGGTGCGCGCGCCCGGCCGGCGCACATGCACTGTATTTGGAGGCCTGAAAGCACTAGTTTGCACTTCCAGATTCCCCATTTTCAAAAGCTCTCGCGAGAGCAGCGCTAAAGCGCTGTCTCAGGCGAGACCTAATAAAGCACATAGCCGAAGCAGTGCAAGAGATCTCTTTTCTCACTTGAACACCCTGGTTTCAGTAGCAGGAACATTAACCCACATCTAACTGCAGAACAAGGCTTTTCCTGATGTAGCCTTACCCGTTCTAGCTGGATACCACCCCACTATCCCCCTCGCAGGCACTGGATGTCCTGATTTCCATGTCTGGGGATCCCTCTTTCAGCATGGACAAACTACTGACTCCGCTATGTCTCGCTAGTACTCTAATACCGTGCAACCCCCTCCAAGCACTTTCACAGCCCTCCACAGCATCTTCACAATCGACCCATCTGAACCGGAGCACTGCCCCACAGGGTCATCAAAAATACAATAAACTCAAAGTTAAATGAAACAATGAGACTTCTGAGAAACCCTGTCTATTGCTGAGCTCTGCATTTCACTATTGTCTTAGGGTTGACCTTTATATCTGTGGCATCTCCAAGACCTCAATGTTTTGTGTTAGTAGCACGAGCCTTAAGGCCTGATTTAGAGTTTAGCAGAGACTTTACTCTGCCATCCTGAGGGACCTCTGTCCACCAAATTTAGAGTTGTCTGCAGTCCCTGCAGACAACTCAATACCTTGACCAGAATCTCTGTCATGGCGGTTCCTTAAATTGTAGTAAAAGTTTGACGGAAGATACCGTCAGCCATGATGGCCGGCAGTAAAACTTTTCAAAACCTTTTTTTCCTCCGAAAACTTAGTCCCAAAGGGGAGAGGTTTTTTTTTTATAACAAAAAAGTAATGGCCCATATGATTCTTGCTAGTGGTCAAATGGAACACTGTAAAAGCTTTGCGACCACTTTACAAAGCTGCATGCATAGCTATTTCACAGAATATTTGAAATTTCTCAAGTATATGCTTATAAACAATTCAAGGTGCTGCTGGCATGCACTTATAACAGATATTATTTTAAACAAATCAAAAACGTTTAAATTCACTTTAAAAAAAACGACATAATTTTTCATTTGTTGGTCGGAATTAGATGTATCCAAAGTTTTTTTTCTGCAAGTGAAATTTCAGGTTTTTGCTCTTCACAAAAGTTGTGAATTTATCTGGTTTACCGTCAACTGTGCAACATTTCTTATCCACAGTGCAAATTCATTCTCATGGCATAGCAAGATTGATTTTACTATAATTTGATCCAGCCAAGTTGGAAGGTGCTTGCAGAATATATTTAATTGCAACTTTAATTGGAAGAACCAAAGGCTTTGTGGGAGTTTACGGGAACAGGGTTTCTCCACAGGGAAACATATTTTCAGAGTGGAAGAAAAAAATTAACATTTAAAGAGCTGTGCATTTGAGTAGTGGGCTGCTTGGCCCAATACGGAATTGTACTATATACAGAAATCTTGTAAAGAAAGACATATTACATTCCCAGTGGTACACCTGGAATCCAGTAAATGGTGCAGCTTATAAGACGTGAGCCTTTTCTATCTATGCACCCAGGATCTGGAACATCCTGTATCCATCAGAACCTCCCAAACACTGCTCCAATTTAGGAGAGAGTTGAAGACTTGGTTCTACAACTACATCAAAATGCGTTAACTGTCCACAACTCATCTTCCTCTCCTAATAATCGTTGATTTTATGCTTGTCGTTGACCCTGTACAGCGCTCTGATGCCTTTGGCTAGGTTTATGCTATAGAAATACCATATACATACATACAAGTGTAGTAGTGAGAATATCTGTGAAGTATTCACACTGGAGAAGGTATGCAAATGTATAATTCAATGTTTTCATTTCCACACTTTTTTTCTGCAGAGTATATCTTGTATGGGACCATCTTCTTACTGTTAAATTAGGATGTGTGACCACGAATTGCCACAAATTTCAGTATTTGCACATAGAAGTGAAAAAAGTACAAACTGCAAAGACTTTGCAACCTTCACAAAACGACAACGTTTTCCAAAGACGTTCAAGAAGATTTCAGGAAAAAAAGCTTTACAGCTTCACCCCCACCCGCTAGTTAGACCTATAATTGCGGCATTTTTTGTTAGTGTTTCAGCACACAATCAAATTTTCTTAGTTTGTTTTTCAGATTTTGGAAGATTATCAGTGTGGTTTATCAGTAGCAAGGAACATTCTCCCG